>NC_057803.1:186510176-186685425 GCF_018294505.1 Triticum aestivum | reverse complement strand
TTCATGCATTTCCTGTCATATCTTGCATTTTGCATCCCGCATCGCATCCCGCATAGCATATCGTCATTTCATCATATTGCTTGGTCTTGCCCGTGGTTGATTGTATCCTTGTTGCTTGTTTGTCTTGTTGGGTAGAGCCGGGAGACGAGTTCGCTACCGAGGAGCCCGTTGAGTTTGCTTGTGAGGATCCAGTCAACTCTGACAACTGTGCAGGCAAGATGATCATACCCTCGAAATCACTACTATCTTTGCTATGCTAGTTTGCTCGCTCTTTTGCTTGCCACTGCTTCGATGCCTACCTTTTGCTTGTCAGCCTCCCAATTGCCATGTTGAACCTCTAACCCACCATTGTCCTAGCAAACCATTGATTGGCTATGTTACCGCCTTGCTCAGCCCTTCTTATAGCGTTGTTAGTTGCAGGTGAAGGTTGGAGCCGATCCTTGTTGGATCATTTACTTCCTTGTTGGGATATCATTATATTGCTATGTTATCTTAATGCATCTATATACTTGGTTAAGGGTGGAAGGCTCGGCCTCTCGCCTAGTGTTTTGTTCCACTCTTGCCGCCCTAGTTTCCGTCATATCGGTGTTATGTTCCCGGATTGTTGCGTCCCTTACACGCTTGGGCTATAATGGGAACCCCTTGATAGTTCGCCTTGATTAAAGCTTTTCCAGCAATGCCCAACATTGGTTTTACCATTTGCCACCTAGCCTCTTTTCCCTTGGGTTTCCGGAGCCCGAGGGTCATCGTATTTTAGCCCCCCCTTGGGCCAGTGCTCCCTCTGAGTGTTGGTCCGAACTGAGCTGCCTGCGGGGCCACCTCGGGGAAACTTGAGGGTTGGTTTTACTCGTAGCTAGTCTCATCTGAGTATGCCCTGAGAAAGAGATATGTGCAGCTCCTATCGGGATTTGTCGGCACATTCGGGCGGTGTTGCTGGACTTGTTTTAACCTGTCGAATCATCTTGTTGTACCAAGGTACCGAGTCTGATCGGTGTGTCTTGGGTGGAGGTCTATTCCTTCGTTGACCGTGAGAGCTTGTTATGGGCTAAGTTGGGACTCCCCTGCAGGGATTGATCTTTCGAAAGCCGTGCCCGCGGTTATGGGCAGATGGGAATTTGTTAATGTCCGGTTGTAGATGACTTGAACTAAACTTAATTAAAATGAATCAACCGTGTGTGTTACCGTGATGGCCCCTTCTCGGCGGAGTCCGGGAAGTGGACACGGTGTTGGAGTTATGCTTGCGCAGGATGTTCTTTTAGCTTCTCGCTCGTGCTTCGCCTTCTCTTCTCGCTCTCTTTTGCGCATAAGTTAGCCACCACATATGCTAGTCGCTTGCTGCAGCTCCACATATATTGGCATTATCCATTCCTATGAGCTTAAATAGTTTTGATCGCGTGGGTGTGAGATTGCTGAGTCCCTGTGGCTCACAGATACTACAACTCCAGATGCAGGTCCAGGTGTTTCTGCTCCAGTTGACGATTACGAGCTCCAGTGGGAGTTCGACGAGGACTCTCAGCGATACTACGTGTCTTTTCCGGATGATCAGTAGTGGTGCCTAGTTGGGGTTATCGATTCAGGACCTTGTCGCATGTTGGGGGTCTTTTCTATTTTGGCGCCGTAGTCGGGCCATGAGTGTTTGTTTGATGGATGTTATTTATGTACTCTGATGTGACGTGGCGAGTGTAAGCCAACTATGTTATCTCCCCCTTTTATTATGTATTACATGGGATGTTGTAATGATTGCCTGACTTGCGACATTGCTTTCAATGCGGTTATGCCTCTAAGTCGTGCCTCGACACGTGGGAGCTATAGCCGCATCGAGGGCGTTACATGCGCGTCGGGAATGGTTCCAGAGTCGATGTGATCGCCGTCGGCACGCTGCCTCTACATTTACCTACGGGATTAGTTTTGAACCTTAATAATTGTTATTTAGTGCCAAGTTTGAGCATGAACATTGTATCTGGATCTCGTTTAATACGAGATGGCTACTCATTTAAGTCTGAGAATAATGGTTGTTCGATTTATATGAGAGATATGTTTTATGGTCATGCTTCGATGGTCAATGGTTTATTCTTAATGAATCTCGAGCGTAATATTACACATGTTCATAGTGTAGATGCCAAAAGATTTAAAATTGATAACGATAGTCCCACATACTTGTGGCACTGCCGCCTTGGTCACATTGGTGTCAAGCGCATGAAGAAGCTCCATGCCGATGGACTTTTAGAGTCTCTTGATTATGAATCGTTTGACACGTGCGAACCATGCCTCTTGGGCAAAATGACCAAGACTCCGTTCTCCGGAACAATGGAGCGAGCAACCAACTTGTTGGAAATCATACATACCGATGTGTGCGGTCCAATGAGCGTTGAGGCTCGCGGAGGATATCGTTATGTTCTCACTCTCACAGATGACTTGAGTAGATATGGGTATGTCTACTTAATGAAACACAAGTCTGAGACCTTTGAAAAGTTCAAGGAATTTCAGAATGAGGTGGAGAATCAACGTGACCGAAAGATAAAATTCTTACGATCAGATCGTGGAGGAGAATACTTAAGTCACGAATTTGGTACACACTTAAAGAAATGTGGAATCGTTTCACAGCTCACGCCGCCTGAAACACCTCAGCGAAACGGTGTGTCCGAACGTCGTAATCGCACTCTATTGGATATGGTGCGGTCTATGATGTCTCTTACCGATTTACCGCTATCATTTTGGGGATACGCTCTAGAGACAGCTACATTCACTTTAAATAGGGCACCGTCTAAATCCGTTGAGACGACACCGTATGAATTATGGTTTGGAAAGAAACCTAAGCTGTCGTTTCTAAAAGTTTGGGGATGCGAAGCTTATGTCAAGAAACTTCAACCTGAAAAGCTCGAACCCAAGTCGGAAAAATGCGTATTCATAGGATACCCTAAGGAAACTGTAGGGTATACCTTCTACTTAAGATCCGAAGGCAAGATCTTTGTTGCCAAGAACGGATGCTTTCTGGAAAAAGAGTTTCTCTCGAAAGAAGTAAGTGGGAGGAAAGTAGAACTCGATGAAGTACTACCTCTTGAGCGGGATAGTGACGCAGCACAGGAAACCGTTCCTGTGATGCCCACACCAACTGAAGAGGAAAACCATGATAATGATCAAGGGACTTCGGATCGAGTTACTGCTGAACTTCGTAGGTCCACAAGGACACGTTCCGCACGAGAGTGGTACGGCAACCCTGTCTTGGAAATCATGTTGTTAGACAACAATGAACCTTCGAACTATGAAGAAGCAATGGCGGGCCCGGATTCCAACAAATGGCTTGAAGCCATGAAATCCGAGATAGAATCCATGTATGAAAACAAAGTATGGACTTTGACAGACTTGCCCGATGATCAGCGAGCGATAGAAAACAAATGGATCTTTAAGAAGAAGACGGACGCGGATGGTAATGTTACCATCTATAAAGCTCGACTTGTCGCTAAGGGTTATCGACAGGTTCAAGGGATTGACTACGACGAGACATTCTCTCCCGTAGCGAAGCTAAAGTCCGTCCGAATCATGTTAGCAATTGTCGCATACTATGATTATGAGATATGGCAGATGGACGTCAAAACAGCATTCCTTAACGGGCATCTTAAGGAAGAACTGTATATGATGCACCGGAAGGTTTTGTCGATCCTCGGAACGCTAACAAAGTATGCAAGCTCCAGCGATCCATTTATGGACTGGTGCAAGCATCTCGGAGTTGGAACATTCGCTTTGATGAGATGATCAAAGCGTTTGGGTTTATGCAGACTTATGGAGAAGCCTGCGTTTACAAGAAAGTGAGTGGGGAGCTCTGTAGCATTTCTCATATTATATGTAGATGACATACTCCTGATGGGAAATAATATAGAATTTCTGGACAGCATTAAGGCCTACTTGAATAAGTGTTTTTCGATGAAGGACCTTGGAGAAGCTGCTTATATATTAGGCATCAAGATCTATAGAGATAGATCGAGACGCCTCATAGGTCTTTCACAAAGCACATACCTTGATAAGATTTTGAAGAGATTCAGAATTGATCAGTCCAAGAAGGGGTTCTTGCCTATGTTACAAGGTATGAGACTGAGCTCAGCTCAGTCAGCGACCACGGCAAAAGATAAAGAAGAGATGAGTGTCATCCCCTATGCTTCAGCCATAGGATCTATTATGTATGCCATGCTGTGTACCAGACCCGATGTAAACCTTGTCGTAAGTTTGGTAGCAAGATACCAAAGTAATCCCGGCAAGGAACACTGGACATCGGTCAAGCATATCCTGAAGTACCTGAAAAGGACAAAGGACATGTTTCTCGTTTATGGAGGAGACGAAGAGCTCGTCGTAAAGGGTTACGTCGACGCTAGCTTCGACTCAGATCTGGATGACTCTAAGTCACAAACTGGATACGTGTATATGTTGAATGGTGGAGCAGTAAGCTGGTGCAGCTGCAAGCAGAGCGTCGTGGCGGGATCTACATGTGAAGCGGAGTACATGGCAGCCTCGGAGGCAGCACATGAAGCGATTTGGGTGAAGGAGTTCATCACCGACCTAGGAGTCATACCCAATGCGTCGGGGCCGATCAAACTCTTCTGTGACAACACTGGAGCTATTGCCCTCGCAAAGGAGCCCATGTTTCACAAGAAGACCAGGCACATCAAGCGTCGTTTCAACTCCATCCGTGAAAATGTTCAAGATGGAGACATAGAGATTTGCAAAGTGCACACGGATCTGAATGTCGCAGATCCGCTGACTAAACCTCTCTCGCGTGCAAAACATGATCAACACCAGAGCTCTATGGGTGTTCGATTCATCACAATGTAACTAGATTGGTGACTCTAGTGCAAGTGGGAGACTGTTGGAAATATGCCCTAGAGGCAATAATAAAAGTATTATTATATTTCATTGTTCATGATAATTGTCTTTTATTCATGCTATAACTATATTATCTGGAAATCGTAATACACGTGTGAATACTTAGACCACACTATGTCCCTGGTAAGCCTCTAGTTGACCAGCTCGTTGTGATCAACAGATAGTCATGGTTTCCTGACTATGGACATTGGATGTCATTGATAACGGGATCACATCATTAGGAGAATGATGTGATGGACAAGACCCAATCCTAAGCATAGCATAAAAGATCGTGTAGTTCGTTTTGCTAGAGCTTTGCAAGTGTCAAGTATCTCTTCCTTCGACCATGAGATCGTGTAACTCCCGGATACCGTAAGAGTGCCTTGGGTGTATCAAACGTCACAACGTAACTGGGTGACTATAAAGGTGCATTACAGGTATCTCCGAAAGTAGCTGTTGGGTTGACACGGATCGAGACTGGGATTTGTCACTCCGTATGACGGAGAGGTATCTCTGGGCCCACTCGGTAATGCATCATCATATTGAGCTCAATGTGACCAAGGTGTTGGACACGGGATCATGCATTACGGTACGAGTAAAGTGACTTGCCGGTAACGAGACTGAACAAGGTATTGGGATACCGACGATCGAGTCTCGGGCAAGTAACGTACCGATTGACAAAGGGAATTGCATACAGGGTTTGATCGAATCCTCGACATCGTGGTTCATCCGATGACAACATGGAGGAGCATGTGGGAGCCATCATGGGTATCCAGACCCCGCTGATGGTTATTGACTGAGAGCGTCTCGGTCATGTCTGCATGTCTCCCGAACCCGTAGGGTCTACACACTTAAGGTTCGGTGATGCTAGGGTTATGAAGATATGTATATGCAGAAACCCGAATGTTGTTCGGAGTCCCGGATGAGATCCCGGACGTCACGAGGAGTTCCGGAATGGTCCGTAGTTAAAGAATTATATATAGGAAGTGCTATTTCAGGCATCGGGACAAGTTTCGGGGTTATCGGTATTGTACCGGGACCACCGGAAGGGTCCCGGGGGTCCACCGGGTGGGGCCACCTGTCCCGGGGGGCCACATGGGCTGTAGGGGGTGCGCCTTGGCCATCATGGGCCAAGGGCACCAGCCCCTATAGGCCCATGCGCCTAGGGTTTCCCCCTAGGAGGAGTCCTAGTGGTGGAAGGCACCCCTAGGTGCCTTGGGGGGGAGGGAAACCTCCCCTAGGCCGCTGCCCCCCCTAGTAGATCTCATCTACTAGGGCCGGCGCCCCCCTGGCACCCCTATATATAGTGGGGGAGAGGAGGGACTTCATACACCAGCCCCTGGCGCCTCCACCTCCCCCCCGTTACGTCTCTTCCTCGTAGTCTCGGCGAAGCCCTGCTGTTGTGACGCCCTGCATCCACCACCACGCCGTCGTGCTGCTGGATCTTCATCAACCTCTCCTTCCCCCTTGCTGGATCAAGAAGGAGGAGACGTCTCCCGTCCCGTACGTGTGTTGAACGCGGAGGTGCCGTCCGTTCGGCGCTGGTCATCGGTGATTTGGATCACGTCGAGTACGACTACATCATCACCTTGCAAGCTTCCGCACGCGATCTACAAGTGGTATGTAGATGCAAACTCTCTCCCTAGACTCGTTGCTTAGATGAACTCATAGATGGATCTTGGTGAAACCGTAGTAAAAATTTTAATTTTCTGCAACGTTCCCCAACAATTGTTTCATACTTTAGTATTCTCAACCTTTTTCAACTTTCATTCAATACATGAGCATGAGCCATGGACATAGAACTATAGGTGGAATAGAATGGTGGTTGTGGAGAAGACAAAAAAGGAGGAAGATGGTCTCACATCAACTAGGCATATTAATGGGCTGTGGAGATGCCCATCAATTGATATCAATGTGAGTGAGTAGGGATTGCCATGCAATGGATGCACTAGAGCTATAAATGTATGAAAGCTCAACAAAAGAAACTAAGTGGGTGTGCATCCAACTTGTTTGCTCACGAAGACCTAGGGCATTTTGAGGAAGCGCATCATTGGAATATACAAACCAAGTTCTATAACGAAAATTCCCACTAGTATATGAAAGTGACAAAATAAGAGACTCTCTATCATGAAGATCATGGTGCTACTTTGAAGCACAAGTGTGGAAAAAGTATAGTAGCTGTGACGCCCCAAGACCGGAGCTTCAGGTGCCTTCCATGAATTCCGGGTTTCGTCGTGTGATTTGTTTGGTTCATTGCATTCATCATTGCATCATGTGCATTGCATAATGTCATCATGTCATCTTTTTCTTAAAGCTAACTAAAATTCATCTAAATAAATTGCATAGATTTTTGATCTATTTAAATCGAGGGAACTTACATGGTGGTTTCTCTTTAAAACATACCCTCCCAATATTTAGGGAGCTATATAAAATATTCAATTAGTTTGGAATTAACCACAACAAACTTGCATTATAAATCCCTCTGGTTTCTAAACTATTTTTGTATCCATGATCTTTCCTCCAAGGCCCTTCTCCAAGTGCAAACCATTTCACTTCTTCCTTCTTTCAAATTTCACCCACTTATTGCAAGTGGCATTATTTTGTTCCGTAAAATGTTCATTCTTTTCCTATTAATCTTAAACCATTCCTACACCCTCTCTGCCTAATTTCAGATCCTTTGGGCTTGTTTTGGTTGGATTCAAAAATGGCTCAAGTTTGAATCTAATTCAAACTTGAATTATTTTTCTCTCCTAAAAATGCCCAAACAAGTTTATTCAACTCCTTCATAATTCCTCGAGTCTAGAAATATTCTCACTTCTTTCAAATTCATCCCCAACATCCCTGACCTTTTCCCTTTTGACGGCTGTCTAATTATGGGCAGTAAAAATAAAAAAGGGAAATAATTTGGAGGGAGAGAGAGAGCAGCACAGCCAGTTCCCCTGCTCCCCTCAGCCCCTAGGCCGGTCCAGTTTTTCCCTCCTAAGGCCCAAGGCCATCCAGCCAGCAGCGCCAGGCCTAACCCTAGCTGTTCCCTTGCCCGATCCACCCCTTCCCTCGATCCCATCCCTCTTCCCTCGCGCCGCCAGAAGCCCCCACGACCGAACCTTCCTCTCCCTCAATCCCATCTCCCTTCGTCCTCCTCCTGCGCTGCTCTACAGACAGAGGGAGAGAAAGAGCAACTCTCCGGTCCGCCGCCGCCCTCGGCGCGTGACCGCGCCGGCCTCCCCATCCTCAGCTCCTCCTCCACCTCGCCTTGATGTCGCGACCGTTGCTGTCCTCCTCCCTCTCCCGAGCGCCATCCTCCCGCGCTATCAGGAGCCTAGACCCTGCCTCGTTTTCGGCCGTCGCTAGCGAGCAGCTCCGCCGGAGTCACGTCCGCTGTGGTCGTCCCCTCCGCCGCTACCTCTGCCCCTCCGACGACCTCCACTGCCTCCCTGCCAGGGACCTCGCGGGCTCCCTCCGTCGGTTGCCTCTGCTTCCCTCGACGTCGCGCCAGCGAGCTTCACCGCCCCCACGACACCCACGCCTGCAGCGTTCATCCTCCGAGCCCAACAGGACGTTGCCCTGGGTGCGTGGGGCACCGGCCTCTCCTTGTTCCCACCCGATATCCTCCTCCTCGCCACCGTTGCTCCGGCGAGCACTACCAGGACACCGCCGCCCTGCCTCCATGTCCACCGTATGCTCCGTCGCCCACGGCCGAGCACCTCAAGACCAAACCCTTTTTCCTGTTGATGCGAACGGTTACACGAGCTTGACCCAGATTCGAAACGCAAGATGATGCCTCCATTGCACCCATCCTGAGCAGGAGTATTTTGGATTCGTCAAGTACGACTACACGGGGACGCGCTAAGTACCTCTACCGTCATCTTCGGAATCCCAAGAACGGCATGTACCACTACAACCGTTGTGTTCCGTTTCGTCTTTGCCAAGTACCCATGGATGCCAAGTACCACGATGTCGGTGCCCCTCAAGTTCGGCTACACGAAAACGCCAAGTACCCCTTCATGTCGGCAAGACCTGCAAGTCAGATCCCGAACGATCGACGACTCGTGGACCATGTACAACTATCGTCGCGAGAACTTCTACTTCCACCACTTACACTACGAACTCGTTACGCCTCGAAAACGCACACTTTGAAGGTATAACCCCGAGACGACCATCCGAGGACGAATACTTTTGTGGTATGAGATGTACGTGTTTGCACAATGTCCGAGCTGTCATTGCACATTCCTCCTCGTTGCCTTACCGTTGACATGTGGGAACCCGGAATCCGGGATCACCCCACCATCCTTGCATGACTCGCTCCACACACTTGCTCTTTTGCACCGGTACTCCAATGAGTTACCGGAACCAATATGTTGCCGTGGCATCATTTTTCGGATTCGTTGTCGTGGCACCCCTTTCATTTTCGCCACGATGACAAATGCTTCATATCATGCTCATGTGAACTTTTAACAAAAATTGCATAAAACTTGTTTATGTCATCCGCATCATGTTAACAACTTTAAGATGTTTAAAATTGTTGTTGCTTTAAATTGCTAAATGCATATGGGGGTTTACCGGAATTGTTGTTTGATGTTCCCGACCCATTTAAATTGTTTAGATAGTATAGTTTTGTTATGCCTCACCTCTTGCCATGTTTAATAATATTTAATTTTTGTTGGGTACATAAACGAGAGTGAACTAAATAATCAAATGTGGTGTTCCGTCAATATGCAACTCGTTGCATATTGAACTCCACTTAAATTGTAGTATTGTTTGTGCACTTTGCCATGCCATGTATAATTAAACCGGACATGCATCATACTTGGTTGTGCATCATGCCATGTTGATGTGATGGTTGTTTACTATGTTGCTTGCTTCTTTCCGGGTTGCTTCCCTCGTTAGCTTCGGTTTCGTTCCGGAGTTGTGAGGATCCGTTCGAGCACGTCCGTTTGTCTTCCTCTTGGACTTGTTCTTCTTCCTTGCGGGATTTCAGGAAAGATGACCATACCCTTGAAATCACTTCTATCTTTGCTTGCTAGTTGTTCGCTCTATTGCTATGTCGCGCTACCTACCACTTGCTATATCATGTCTCCCATGTTGCCATGTCAAGCCTCTAACCCACCTTTCCTAGCAAACTGTTGTTTGGCTATGTTGCCGCTTTTGCTCAGCCCCTCTTATAGCATTGCTAGTTGCAGGTGAAGTTTGTTCCATGTTGGAACATGGATATGTTGGGATATCACAATATCTCTTATTTTAATTAATGCATCTATATACTTGGTAAAGGGTGGAAGGCTCGGCCTTATGCCTGGTGTTTTGTTCCACTCTTGCCGCCCTAGTTTCCGTCATACCGGTGTTATGTTCCTTGATTTTGCATTCCTTACATGGTTGGGTGTTATGGGGACCCCATGACAGTTCGCTTTGAATAAAACTCCTCCAGCAAGGCCCAACCTTGGTTTTACCATTTGCCTCACCACCACCTATACTTTTTCCTTGGGAGTCGCGCTCCCGAGGGTCATCTTTATTTTAACCCCCGCGTCCCAGTGCTTGTCTAAGTGTTGGTCCGAACCTGTCAACCGCCGGTGGCCACCAGGGGCAACTCTGGGTTGGCCTACCGGAATCTTGGACAATCCGGTGTTGCCCTGAGAACGAGATATGCGCAGCTCCTATCGAGATGTCGGCGCATCGAGCGGTCTTGCTGGTCTTGTTTTACCATTGCCGAAATGTCTTGTAACTGGAATTCCGAGATTGATCGGGTCTTCCCCGGAGAAGGAATATCCTTCGTTGACCGTGAGAGCTTGTGATGGGATAAGTTAGGGCACCCCTGCAGGTTTGAACTTTCGAAAGCCGTGCCCGCGGTTATGGGCAGATGCGAATTTGTTAATGTCCGGTTGTAGAGAACTTGAAACTTAACTTAATTAAAATGCATCAACCGCGTGTGTAGCCGTGATGGTCTCTTTCCGGCGGAGTCCGGGAAGTGAACACGGTTCTTGTGTTATGCTTGAACGTAAGTAGTTTCAGGATCACTTCTTGATCACTTCTAGCTTCTCGGCCATTTGCGTTGCTTCTCTTCTCGCTCTTATTTGTGTATGTTAGCCACCATATATGCTTAGCGCTTGCTGCAGCTCCACCTCATTACCCTATCCTACCCATAAGCTTAAATAGTCTTGATCTCGCGGGTGTGAGATTGCTGAGTCCTCGTGACTCACAGATACTTCCAACCAGTTGTAGGTGCTGATGATACCAGTGCAAGCGACGCAACCCAGCTCAAGTGGAAGCTCGATGAAGATCTTGATCGTTGTTTTGTTTCTTTTCTTGTCGATCAGTAGTGGAGCCCAGTTGGGACGATCGGGGATCTAGCATTTGGGGTTGTCTTCTTTTATTTTGGTTTCGTAGTCGGACCTTCGATTGTATTCTGGATGATGTATGTTTAACTTGTAGTTGTGTGAAGTGGCGTTTGTAAGCCAACTCCTTATCCCTTTCTTATTCAGTACATGGGATTGTGTGAAGATTACCCCTCTTGCGACAAACCTACCATGCGGCTATGCCTCTAAGTCGTGCCCCGACACGTGGGAGATATAGCCGCGCTAGTAGAAGAAGGGCCTATTGTCCCGTTTCGTAAGGGCCTTTTGTCCCGGTTCCTGAACCGGGACTAAAGGGTCGGTACTAATGCCCTGTCCCTTTAGTCCCGGTTCAATCCAGAACCGGGACAGATGGGCCTCCACGTGGCCTGTGCGCGGAGCCCAGGCAGGAGGGCCTTTGGTCCCGGTTGGTGGCACCAACCGGGACCAATAGGCATGCACGCGTCAACATTTCTGTGGCTGGGGTTTTTGTTTTTTTGAAGGGGGGGGGTTGGGGGTTTTGGGGGGTTAATTTAGGTGTTTCATATATTGTGTTAGCTAGCTATAATTAATAGAGAGAAGTGTCCTCTCTTATGTCCGTGCTTGGTCGACGCTACGTACTATACATACATATAGAGAGGACTAGACACGCTAGCTAGCTAGTGAGCAAACGAAGGAAACAGAAGATCATCATGAACATATATGCATACAGAGAGAAGTGATATCGACCACCTCTCTTTCTCCAAGAGATTGGTCGAACAACAAGTTCTCGTATATCTATCCGACACTACTGGCTACATATATACAATAATTATCTCTTACAAATATAATCTCCTAACATACGGGCTCATGGTCCACATAGTATTCTCCGTCTTCAGCGATCACGTGGTCAAGAAAGAATGCCGCCAATTCCTCTTGAATTGCTCGCATGCGAGCTGGTGCTAGGAGTTCATCCCGCTTCCGAAACATCTAATTTGAAGAAGGGGGTCAATACATATATATATATATATGAATGAATGAAACTCAACAGAAATGATGGTAATAAAATGAAATTGTGAATGTTGTTATTTACGCACTTCATATTGTTCGTCAGAGTAGCCCCGCTCACAGGTCGTGTGGCGGATGGACTCGCAAACGTAGTATCCACAGAAATCATTCCCTTGTTCCTGCCACAACTACTTTACAAGAAATAGAGGTCAATCAAACTGATAAGCAAGAATGCCAAATGGTATTGATGAAACTAGCGCTTGAATCAATAGGAGATGCGCGGAACATGCTACTATAGTACTTACTTTCGGGTGTCTAAATTGCAGCTTCTTCAGGAGTCCCGAAGCTTTTTTGGTGAATTTTTTCCAAACCCTGCCAGACAAAGAAAACAATTACTTGATATATTAGGAAATAAACAAAGTTGCTGATATGGTGGATAATGATCGATTTAACTTACTTCTCGAGCATTTGAGTCATGTACGCATAGTCCTGGGGATCTTTTCGTCTTGAGTCTAAGACGGTGACTAGTCCTTGCTCAAGCTTAATCTCTAGGAGAATATAGTGGAAACTGCACACGCATGCATAACTCATCAATTACATTACTATAACCTTGACAAATATATAAGGGAAACCGAATATGCACAAGACAGTAACACTCACTTGAAGTTGTAAGGAAAGAGTATTATATCTTTATTTTCATTTATTACCAACGATCGTAGCAAGTTGGCCTCAGTATCTGCGGCATGAAATTTAACCTGAGTTGCATCTATGAGATTTGTGTTAATGAACCCAATATCACTGATTTGTCTTTTCTTCAATTCTATGATCTTCAATCTGCATAATATAGTGAGGATAATTATAAATACATGCAATGAAAGAGCTGAGCTATATAGAGAGACTTAATGACAGAAGTAGTACTACTTACAGACAGTAGCAGGTGACTGTTGCTTTATCGAGGGCCAATTGATTGAAAAACTAAAAGAACTCCTCAAATGGAACATGCAACAGTTCAATTCCAACGAGGTCATGTTCCTTTTTAACTCTCACATACAAAGTACTCCTCCCCCCAGACTCTCTGCAGATTTTCAAGTACCAATCATGCAATCTTCGCATCATCGTTGATAGAGATCTTTCATCTTTGACGAGAGGCTTCCCGTACTCGTATCTTTGTATCTGCACCTCCATGAAATCATAATGTACATCGTCGGGCAGGTAATCTCCAAGATTGCTATAACCGGGCACCATCCTCGGATCATTAGCGACGATGTCGCTAGGCACCTTGAGCGGGGGGCACGATTGCTTCACTTGTTCGCCGAGCTGGGCAATTCATTTCCCAGCTCGTCGTTCTTTCAGCCTTTGATCACTGACAGTACTTCCCAACCGCTCCGCTTCGGCAAATTCCTTTCCAATAATGCGCTCATAGTTTCCCTTCGGCGGAGACTTGGGTGGTTTTGTCAGGGCAGCCAGAGTGCGCTTCGCTTTCACCGGATCTACCTTCTCCTTCGGAGGTGGATGTTTCTTTGCTTTCACCCCTTCAAAGTAGTTCCTCACTTCTTCTCGCGCGATCTCGACGTTCTCCTCCGGGGTCCTCTCGTATGGTAACTTCTCTGGAGTCTTCAGAAAAGGACCGAATCTGTATGTCCTCCCACCTCTGGCTGTACTGCTAGACGCCGGCAGAGCAGATGGAGCGGTTGTCTTCTCTACTTGCTTACGAGGCGGAGGAGAAGGACTACGACGTGCCGGAGCAGCCGGAGCGGCGGCAGGACTCTTCCGCCCTTGCTGACGAGGTGGAGAAGGAGGAGGCTGGCTGCTCGGGCGCGCCGGCGCAGGCGGAGAAGGAGGCGGAGTGCCGCCACGCGCCAGAGAAGGAGTCGGCCGAGTGCCCTTATCGTCACTCGCCGGAGGAGGAGGCGGTGGATGAGGCGGAGTGCCCTGACTCGCCGGAGGAGGAGGAGGAGGCGGAGGCGTCCAGTTCGGAAGGTTGATGAGCTCCTTCCGCCATAGGCATGGAGTCTTCAGAGCAGAACCCAGCCGAGTCTCCCCTTCACCGGTAGGGTGGTCAAGCTGGAGGTCCTCAAATCCCTCCGTTATTTCATCCACCATCACCCTAGCATATCCTTCTGGAATCGGTCTGCAGTGAAAAGTTGCACAGGGTTTAGTAGGAAAAACAGAGCCAACAGCCGCCTTGACCTTCATATTAATCCATTGCGTCATAAGGTGGCAATTTTGAGACTCGGTGATAGCATCCACGGGTAGCTGGCAGGAGCCGTCAAGACATGTTCCGGCTGAAGCAGCTCGGTGGAAGCCACACTGCTTCTCCACTGAGATGGCGGGGTAGCTTCGACAGTTCGTTTGCTACGATTTACTTCTCGTTGCTCTATCGCTTGTACCCTAGCGTGCAGCGCCTGCAGTTGGGTCTGCTCCACTTTCTTCCTCCTCTCGTGGCATTTGTAACCGCCTGCGACCGGAAACCCAACCTTCCACGGAAGGGAGCCTGGTGTGCCTCGTGTCCGTCCAGGGTGCTCCGGATTCCCGAGGGCCATTGTGAGCTCGTCGTTCTCTCTGTCTGGAACGAACGTCCCTTGCTGCGCTGCTTCGATATACTGTTGAAGCTTCTTGACTGGTATGTCCATTTGATCGTTCGTCCAAATGCACTTCCCTCATACAGGGTCCAAGGTTCCGCCAGCCCTGAAGAACCAAGTCCGGCAATGGTCTGGCCAGTTAATTGTCTCTGGTTCGA
The DNA here is from genome assembly GCF_018294505.1 of Triticum aestivum. Taxonomy (NCBI): domain Eukaryota; kingdom Viridiplantae; phylum Streptophyta; class Magnoliopsida; order Poales; family Poaceae; genus Triticum; species Triticum aestivum. The sequence continues at coordinate 186,670,521 of NC_057803.1, read as the reverse complement.
TCCCTTTATCAACCAGATCATTCTCAGTCTTGGCCCACTTAGGCCGGGCTACGAGGTAGCCACCTGACCCCGTGCGATGGTGGTGCTTCTTCTTCGCAGCATTTTGCTTGTTTGTCACCGACATCTTCTTACTCTTTTCCGATGTCTTGTGGGCCACAAATGCGGGCCAGTGATCTCCGATCTTCTCATATCTGCCCTTGAATTCTGGTGTCTCTTTATTTTCAACAAACTTATTCAGCTCTTTCTTCCACCTCCTGAATAGTTCTGCCATCCTCTTAAGAGCAAAAGACTTGATTAATTGCTCTTTAACTGGCTTCTCCGGATCATCCTCTGGCGGTAGGGTGAAATTTGACTTCAGCTCAGTCCAAAGATCATTTTTCTGCATATCATTGACATAAGACACCTCAGGGTCTTCTGTAGCCGGCTTTAACCATTGTTGGATGCTGATTGGGATCTTGTCCCTAACCAAAACCCCGCACTGAGCAACAAATGCGCTCTTTGTCCGGAGGGGTTCAATCGGTTGGCCGTCGAGCGTGATTGCTATGATCTCAAACTTTTCATCCGAGCTCAACTTTTTCTTCGGGCCTCGTCTCTTTACCGAAGTTGTGCTCGATCCGGAGGGCTAGAAAAAAGAACAAAGACTTAATTAATATGTGTACATACCAAAACAATGAATGCATCAATTAGCTAGTCAGCAGAAGCTTAACTAATATATATACCTGGCCGGAATCCGTTCGGTCACCGGAGACGTCATCACGGTCTCCTTCTTGCACCGACATTGGGTCACCGGAGCCGTCCCCACGGTCTCCTTCTTGCACCGACATTAGGTCACCGGAGCCATCATAATCATAGCCAGCTGCTTCCAGACCATCGGTGTCGTTGAGAAACAACGAGCAGACGGCATCACTTCCTCATGCGATTATGTCCCCCAACAACTCTTCTTATACTTCTTCTCGGGCGGTGTCCATAGTTTCTACAAATATTTACAACATGGCAATTATTATTCAAACATGACAGATGGATATATTAGTGGCAAACGTAGAACTAATATTAATTAGTGGCCTCGACGCTACTTCTCTAGGGTTTGGGGTGGCCTCGACGCTGCTTCTCTAGGGTTTGGGGTGGCCTCGACAACGCTTCAAGGATAAAAAAGAAGAGGAAGAAGAAAAAAAGAGGATAAGAAAGAATAGAGGAGTAAGAACTCCTCTATTCTTTCTTCTTCCTCTTTTTTTCTTCTTCTTCCTCTTTTTTTATCGGGAACGAGGGTCGTCGAGGGTCAGGGGTGCCGAGCGGTAGAGGAAACCCTAAATAGCAAGTATCGTGGGTGTGAGATACATGTGGCCGTCGGTGTCGGCCACTACATCCACGTCCCACAAGTGATGCGGGTCGACGCCCGCGTCACTTGTGGGACGTGGATGTAGTGTCCGACACCGACGGCCACATGTATCTCACACTGACGATACTTGCTATTTAGGGTTTCCTCTACCGCTCGGCGACCCTGGACGACCCTCGTTCCCGATAAAAAAAAGAGGAAGAAGAAGAAAAAAAAGAGGAGAAGAAAGAATAGAGGAGAACTCCTCTATTCTTTCTTCTCCTCTTTTTTTTCTTCTTCCTCTTCTTTTTTTATCCTCTTCTTCCTCTCATGTTTGACGACCCTTGACCCCTCTGCGACCCTAGACCCCCTCTCGACCCTCGACACCTCGGCGACCGTCGACCCCCTCTCGACCCTCGACCCCTCGGCGACCCTAGACCCCCTCCCGACCCTCATTTCCGATAAAAAGAAGAGGAAGAAAAAAAAAGAGGAGAAGAAAGAATAGAGGGGTTTTTTTCTTCTTCCTCTTCTTTTTTTATCCTCTCTTCTTCCTCTCATGTTCGACCCCCCCTCGTGTTGAAGTTATCGGGAGAGGGTATATCGACCCCCCCCCCACGTGTTGAAGTTATTGGGAGGGGATATATCGACCCCACCCCACATGTTGAAGTTATCAGGAGTTTATATCGACACGACATACGTACATGCGGGAAAATAATATTATCGGGGAGGGGGTATATATATCGACCCCCCCCCCCTCGTGTTGAAGTTATCGGGAGTTTATATCGACACGACATACGTACATGGGAAAATAATATTATCGGGGAGGGGGTATATCGACCCCCTCGTGTTGAAGTTATCGGGAGGGGGTATATCGACCCCTCCCCCCACATGTCGAAGAAAAAAAAGAAGAAAAAAAAAGAGGAGAAGAAGAAAGGAATAGAGGAGAAGAAGAGAAAATAGAATATATATTCTACTTTTCTCTTCTTCTCCTCTATTCCTTTCTTCTTCTCCTCTTCTTTTTCTTCTTTTTTCTTCTTCTTATTTATTTCTCCTCGTCTTCCTCTCCCCTCTTCTTCTCCTTTCTTCCTCTTCTTATTTCCTTTTTGTAACGCCCTCGATGCGGCTATATCTCCCACGTGTCGAAGCACGACTTAGAGGCATAACCGCATTGAAAGCAATGTCGCAAGTGAGGTAATCTTCACACAACCCATGTAATACATAAGGGAAAGAGATACATAGTTGGCTTACAATCGCCACTTCACACAATTACATGAATAAAGCATTACATCATCCAGATACAATCAAGGTCCGACTACGGAACCAAAATAAAAGAAGAACCCCAAATGCGACAAAGGTCCCCGATCGACCCCAACTGGGCTCCACTACTGATCAACTAGAACGAAACAACACAAAGGACAAGATCTTCATCGAGCTCCTCCTGAGCTTGGTTGCGTCATCTGCACGGACTCATCGGCACCTGCAAACTGGTTTTGGAAGTATCTGTGAGCCACGGGGACTCAGCAATCTCGCACCCGCGAGATCAAGACTATTTAAGCTTATGGGTAAGGTAAGGTAATGAGGTGGAGCTGCAGCAAGCGACTAGCATATATGGTGGCTAACATACGCAAATGAGAGCGAGAAGAGAAGGCAAAGCACGGTCGATAAAGGTATGATCAAGAAGTGATCCTATAGCAACCTACGTCAAGCATAACTCCAACACCGTGTTCACTTCCCGGACTCCGCCGGAAAGAGACCATCACGGTTACACACACGGTTGATGTATTTTAATTAAGGTCAACTTCGGGTTTTCTACAACCGGACGTTAACAAATTCCCATCTGCCCATAACCGCGGGCACGGCTTTCGAAAGTTCAAATCCCTGCAGGGGTGTCCCAACTTAGCCCATCACAAGCTCTCACGGTCAACGAAGGAATAGACCTCCACCCGAGACACTCCGATCAGACTCGGTATCCCGGTACAACAAGACATTTCGACAGGGTAAAACTAAACCAGCAACACCGCCCGAATGTGCCGACAAATCCCGATAGGAGCTGCACATATCTCTTTCTCAGGGCACACTCAGATGGTCTAGGTACGAGTAGACCAACCTCAGAGTTGCCCCGAGGTGGCCACCGGCAGCTGCAGTTCGGACCAACACTCAGAGGAGCACTGGCCCGGGGGGGGGTAAAATAATGATGACCCTTGAGTCCGCGAAACCCAAGGGAAAAAGAGGCTAGGTGGCGAATGGTAAAACCAATGTTGGGCATTGCTGGAAGAGCTTTACTTAAGGCGAACTGTCAAGGGGTTCCCATTATAGCCCAACCGCGTAAGGGACGCAAAATCCGGGAACATAACACCGATATGACGGAAACTAGGGCGGCAAGAGTGGAACAAAACACCAGGCATAAGGCCGAGCCTTCCACCCTTTACCAAGTATATAGATGCATTAATTAAGTAAGATATATTGTGATATCCCAACAAGTAAACATGTTCCAACAAGGAACAACATCTCCATGTTCCAACAAGGAACAAACTTCGATCTTCACCTGCAACTAACAACGCTATAAGAGGGGCTGAGCAAAGCGGTAACATAGCCAATCAACGGTTTGCTAGGACATGGTGGGTTAGAGGTTGAACATGGCAATTTGGGTGGCTGACAAGCAAGTGGTAGGCATCGTAGCATTGGCATGGCAAAAGAGCGAGCAAACTAGCATAGCAAAGATAGTAGTGATTTCGAGGGTATGATCATCTTGCCTGCACAGTTGTCAGAGTTGACTGGATCCTCACAAGCAAACTCAACGGGCTCCTCAGTAGCGAACTCGTCTCCCGGCTCTACCCAAAGACAAACAAGCAACAAGGATACAATCAACCACGTGCAAGACCAAGCAATATGATGAAATGATGATATGCTATGCGGGATGCGATGCGGGATGCAAAATGCAAGATATGACAGGAAATGCATGAACCTGGCATCAACTTGGAAATCCAAGTGTGCCACTGGATAGAGGGGATGAAATCGCTTGAAAACGATATAAAGATCATTGGAATCGGAGCTACGGTTTGGAAATGGCAAGCGTTTTAAGATACGACACCGGTCTGCGATTTACAGCAAGTAGGCATCTAAATGCAACGAAATGAACATGCTACAGCCACCAAACATGAAAACAAAATACATGGCAGTGATGTACACAAGATGGTTGACAAAACACTAGCACTGAGCCATAGGCAAATTCATCCATTAAGAGGTTCAAACAAGCATGGCTAAAACGCAAATGCAAAACAGATTTCCAGACTTAGTGAAATTAACACTAGTCTGAAATTTCAGATCACGATGCTCTCTTCGGAGCAGCAAAACAACATGATAGAAAACCTGAACATGACAAGTAAGAACATGGCATGGAGCTACTCAACAAGCTTAACAAAACACCCAAAGTGACCTGGGGCCAAAAGGGTTCACAAAATACTCTACCGAGCTCACGAACATAGCTCGAACACAATCAGTTTTCAGACTTAGTGAAAACTGAGACACGCTGAAATATAACTCACGAAGGCATGTAAACGAGCTCGATGCACTCACTACGGTGCAAGTCATGGCAAGGAAAGCATATAACCAGCAAGAAGGCACAAAGTGCTAGCTACACATGGCAAGAACAAAGGCATAGCATGCATGGAACACTAACGGTAGCATCGGCAAAATCGCAAACAAGTTGACGATCTGCCCAGATTAACAACGAAGCAAAAGTTGAGCTCGATTGAGTCAACCTAGAGCACTCCACATATGCAAACAAAGACATGGATGGATAGAGCATAACATAAATATCAAAACTCCCTTACTGATCATCCTCAAAAGAGGCACGGATCACTAGGAAACAAGCTGGACATATAGCATCATGAACTAAAATATCCCAGACTTAGTGAAAATCACTAAGTCTCTGAAATCAGCAATCTCAGGTACCTCTCTTCGCAAGCTTGCACAAGACAACACACACATCCTAAAAATGCATGGGTGGCGCCTCTGGAAAGAAGACAAAATGCTTAACAATTCATCCCAAAGGGGCACAGGCATATCATGCACGAATTAAACATGGCAAAAATGACAAAAGTGCATGATGAACTAACGGATCTGCAATTTAACTCACGAAGCCTCCTTCTAACAGCATTTTGGGCATCAAGATGACCTCAAATGCAAATGATGCAATGGAATGAAATGATGTACATGTCGAGGCGAAGATTTTGATATATCATATGCCCAAAACGGAGCTACGGTTGCGGAGATGCAAGCAGTCAAACATTGCTCGAAAATTAGGGTTTCGGGAAGAGAAAATCAACCGAAATATCCCAGATCCAGATCTGGATCGGGCACGGATACCGAGGCGGCGGCGGTACTGTTCACCGGCGACGACGGGGAAGGAGGCAGCGGCCGGCGACGAGGGGACCGGAGGGCGGGGCGGCGGCCGGCTGGCGACGAGACGGCGGCGGTGCCGTAGGGCGGCGCGCGCGCGGGGCCGGGGAGCCACGGCGGCTGCCGGCGACCAGGTCCGGTCGGGGCGCGGCGGCCCGTGGCGGCGCCGGCCACCGGCGCCGGAGGTGGCGGCGGCGTAAGGAGGAGGAGGCGGCGGGGGAACTGCGGGCCGGGAGGGCCCCTCGTGGGCCTGGCGGGCCCCGGGCGTCGGCGGCGAACTGGGGACCCGCGGCGCCACTTGGCGGCTCGCGGTTGGCTGGCGGCGGCGGGGCGGACGGTGTCCGGTCCGATCCGGACACGTCCGTCGGTGGGGGGGGGGGTTGATCTGTTTTTTTTAACTAGGGTTTCGGACGGGGGAAGAAGAGATCCGAATGGAGGGGGTATTAATAGGCATAAGTGGAGCTAGGAGAGTCCAAATGAGGTGCGGTTTTCGCCCACACGATCGTGATCGAACGCTCTAGGGCATGGAGCAGAGTTTGGTGGGTTTTGGGCCAAATTTGGGGGGTGTTGGGCTGCAACACACACGAGGCCTTTTCGGTCCCTCGGTTAACCGTTGGAGTATCAAACGAAGTCCAAATGGTACGAAACTTGACAGGCGGTCTACCGGTAGTAAACCAAGGCCGCTTGACAAGTCTCGGTCCAATCCGGAAATGTTTAATCCCCACACAAGAAAGAAAGGTAGAAATGACCACCGGAGGAGAACGAAGCGCCGGATTGCAAAACGGACAACGGGGAAAATGCTCGGATGCATGAGACGAACACGTATGCAAATGAAATGCACATGATGACATGATATGAGATGCATGACACGCAAGCAATGACAACGCAACAACAGTGAATAACTGAACGACACCTGGCACATCGGTCTCGGGGCGTTACAACACTCCACCACTACGAGAGGATCTCGTCCCGAGATCTAGAATGGCACCGGAGGGACAACGGAAGAGAAAGAGAGGAGAGGTAAAACTAAGTTGCTTCTTTGACCAATGAGTGAAACCAAAGAACCTTGAGAGGTTGAACAAATTGAAAGAAAGAATACAAAGGAGATGAACGAGATTGCAAACAATCCATTAGAAAGAGGAACAAGGAACATTACGAGAACTTGAAGGCTGCAAAGACATGAATCAAGAGTTTAATGGACAAGATAGAATTCGAAACCACTCCGGTTAAAACAAGATGAGAGGGGAAGAATTCGGGCAGTACTCCGGTTGAACATGGAAGGAATAGAACATGAACTCAAATTATCAAGAATGACATAATACCACCTCCAAAATATGGTAGAAAGAATTGCACTCCGGATTACCAGAAGAAGACTGCTTGAGCTCCTTAAAAGAATCTCGATGAAAACTTCAAGAAGGAAATAAATCCTTGATGAACCATCATGTAGAACCTCCATGAAGAACTCCGGTAACAAAAAGATGATCCAATGGAAGGAAAAAGAAGTTGAAAACACAAGGTGAAACCTTGCAGTGATTTAGATGGATCTCCGTGATAATTAGAGCTTGGAACTCCGGGAAAAGAGAAGATGAAACAATGAAACCGAGAATTTTAATGGACACTCCGGAATAAAGAATTAATCACTTGGATGAACAAGAATAAGAATTATGTTATGCTTATCCTTCACCAATTAAATTGCTGACAATCAATGGATTTGGCATACTACTTATTCTCGTAGAAAGGATTAAAAGAGATATATCAAAACTTGAGAAGGTCTTCAACGAACCACCGGTAGAATTGGAACAACAAATGAATTGATATGATGAACAAGGAAGAGAGATCTTGAAAGAACCACCGTAAGAATTGAAAATGATCGAAGTAGGGGTGCATCACCGGTAAGAATTAGCAAATGAACGAAGGTGCTTTAGACAAACTAGATACATGAGAACAAAGAGATCAAGAACTGATTAGAGGATATTCGATAGATGCACCGGCAAGATAGGAGAATGATAACTGACGGCTGAGAATGAATAAACCTGAATTGATGGACTCCGGATGACAAACTGAGAAGACTCTTGAATATCTCCTGATGGATGAAAAAGATTCTCACAATCGAAAACAATTATGAGAGGATGGCAACAAGCTAGCACCATGAATCTTGAAGAGAATAGAGCAAGATTAAAGAGAAACTCTTCTTCGGTCTTCAAATGATGAGAATGACAACGAGAAACACCACCAAGAATTATTGAGGCACACCGGAAGAATCAAAAGCGAAGAGGTTGAGCCAACTATGAAAAGAATTTGAAAGATCTTGGAGAAAAGCATTTGACTGATGATAACTCATTCTTACGTCAAACTTGGAGAAGAATTTAGGATAGCTCTGGGAAAATAGAAGAGTCAGGTAAGATCCTGGGAAAAGACCTGTGGGTTAGGGCCCACTCAAAAGAACACCGTTGAAAAGATTTAAAAGAGATGTTGCACCGGTTGAATTAAATGACTTGAATGAGATACCAATCTCGAAAGAGCTTGAACGAATGCAGAGTGGAAACACGAATCTTCGAGATATCTTGAGCACTCCGGAACAATTAAATAGCGAGAGATGGAATGAATATGAGGTGCACCGGCATAAGAAAGCATTTGAAAAAAGAAAAAGGAGTATGCTAATACCAAAGCTTGAATTAAATCCACCGGAGAAGAAAAGGAATGAGGAATGACGAACTTGAAGCTCCATTAGAATCTTCATGAGAATCACCGGATAAGAACATTGACGGAAAAGAATGGAGAAACTTCCCATCAATAAAATGGATACTCGATTAAGAAATCTGAGTCCTTGAAGAAAAAGGGGTGGGAGGGCGGGAAAACAAAAACAACTTGGGACGGATGAAACAAACACCGTTGAGAGAACTGAGAGGTGATCTTGCGAATGTTGAAATGATCGGATCCACTTGAAGAGAAAGACGCTGGTTGAAAAGGATTGACATGACAATCTCGATTGTCGAGAAGGATTGGTATTCACATCGGAGTATGAGAACACCATTTCGGAAAGGTATGGAATCAACACTTGACATTGAAGCAACTCGAATACCACAACTCAAAACAAAAACAAAGGACTGGCTTGCAGAATAAGCCGGAACAAACATATGATAGAGATTTCGTCCGAAGTTTTCGTGGTGGGGCCTACACGGGCTCGATCGTACAGCACCATCATGTACAAGGCAGTGCACATGACATACGAAGCGTCCCCGAGTCGGCATAGCCAAGGACTCTTTAAGACACAACGAGACCACTGTAAAACGACCGTGAATAGGCGGACCACTAGACGTCGAACCCCAATTTCATATCATACATCTGTCGAAAAGATATCCTAAGAGCTACTTGAATTCCCACCTATGAAACTCCCGAAATTTTCAGGTTATGCAATCAGGTGTTGGGGATACAGGGGAAGCATAATATCTCACCCAAACTAGCAAATCCTACATCCAGCTGTATCCATCCTTCAACACATAACCAAGAAACCTTCGGAAATCATCTACCTCAACCTTCGAAAATCATCCGTTATACAAGTTATGGCAATACTCCCGTACTCACCTCAGTACTGGGTTATCGGGGTTATCTCACCAACAACTGCATAAAAGAGATTTTCGATGTCGGCGTACTAAACTCAGGTATTCCAGAACTGCAACGATAAAATTATGATGACAACACCTCAGAGCTCAACTCCCCGGGACACTTCCACTAAACCCCTGACAGGAGGCACCAAGACAATGTTCTCATCATAAAACCATCGGAACGATTCCAAGATACCCGCGTGATCCTAAAATTTTTTTAGTGAAATTTGAGAAGAGAAGAGTCAAAACTCTACGTCAGGATGCCTTACCAGAGCGATGAGGAGACTGGGGAGTAAAAAGAATTCCTAAGCTCTCCGATATATAATTCCTAATGACTCAAAACATTTTTCTAGACACAACTCGGCCGCTAAAAACGATCAAGCAATGGGGCTCCTAAGGTCGGGGAAGGCTCTGATTACCAACTTGTAACGCCCTCGATGCGGCTATATCTCCCACGTGTCGAAGCACGACTTAGAGGCATAACCGCATTGAAAGCAATGTCGCAAGTGAGGTAATCTTCACACAACCCATGTAATACATAAGGGAAAGAGATACATAGTTGGCTTACAATCGCCACTTCACACAATTACATGAATAAAGCATTACATCATCCAGATACAATCAAGGTCCGACTACGGAACCAAAATAAAAGAAGAACCCCAAATGCGACAAAGGTCCCCGATCGACCCCAACTGGGCTCCACTACTGATCAACTAACACGAAACAACACAAAGGACAAGATCTTCATCGAGCTCCTCCTGAGCTTGGTTGCGTCAACTGCACGAACTCATCGGCACCTGCAAACTGGTTTTGGAAGTATCTGTGAGCCACAGGGACTCAGCAATCTCGCACCCGCGAGATCAAGACTATTTAAGCTTATAGGAAGGTGGAGGTAATGAGGTGGAGCTGCAGCAAGCGACTAGCATATATGGTGGCTAACATACGCAAATGAGAGCGAGAAGAGAAGGCAAAGCACGGTCGATAAAGGTATGATCAAGAAGTGATCCTATAGCAACCTACGTCAAGCATAACTCCAACACCGTGTTCACTTCCCGGACTCCGCCGGAAAGAGACCATCACGGTTACACACACGGTTGATGTATTTTAATTAAGGTCAACTTCGGGTTTTCTACAACCGGACGTTAACAAATTCCCATCTGCCCATAACCGCGGGCACGGCTTTCGAAAGTTCAAATCCCTGCAGGGGTGTCCCAACTTAGCCCATCACAAGCTCTCACGGTCAACGAAGGAATAGACCTCCACCCGAGACACTCCGATCAGACTCGGTATCCCGGTACAACAAGACATTTCGACAGGGTAAAACTAAACCAGCAACACCGCCCGAATGTGCCGACAAATCCCGATAGGAGCTGCACATATCTCTTTCTCAGGGCACACTCAGATTGTCTTAGGTACGGGTAGGCCAACCCAGAGTTGCCCCTGGTGGCCACCGGCAGCTGACAGGTTGGACCAACACTCAGAGGAGCACTGGCCCGGGGGGGGGGTAAAATAATGATGACCCTTGAGTCCGCGAAACCCAAGGGAAAAAGAGGCTAGGAGGCGAATGGTAAAACCAATGTTGGGCATTGCTGGAAGAGCTTTACTTAAGGCGAACTGTCAAGGGGTTCCCATTATAGCCCAACCGCGTAAGGGACGCAAAATCCGGGAACATAACACCGATATGACGGGAAACTAGGGCGGCAAGAGTGGAACAAAACACCAGGCATAAGGCCGAGCCTTCCACCCTTTACCAAGTATATAGATGCATTAATTAAGTAAGATATATTGTGATATCCCAACAAATAAACATGTTCCAACAAGGAACAACATCTCCATGTTCCAACAAGGAACAAACTTCAATCTTCACCTGCAACTAACAACGCTATAAGAGGGGCTGAGCAAAGCGGTAACATAGCCAATCAACGGTTTGCTAGGACATGGTGGGTTAGAGGTTGAACATGGCAATTTGGGTGGCTGACAAGCAAGTGGTAGGCATCGTAGCATTGGCATGGCAAAAGAGCGAGCAAACTAGCATAGCAAAGATAGTAGTGATTTCGAGGGTATGATCATCTTGCCTGCACAGTTGTCAGAGTTGGCTGGATCCTCACAAGCAAACTCAACGGGCTCCTCGGTAGCGAACTCGTCTCCCGGCTCTACCCAAAGACAAACAAGCAACAAGGATACAATCAACCACGTGCAAGACCAAGCAATATGATGAAATGATGATATGCTATGCGGGATGCGATGCGGGATGCAAAATGCGAGATATGACAGGAAATGCATGAACCTGGCCTCAACTTGGAATTCCAAGGGTGCCACTGGATAGAGGGGATGAAATCGATTGAAAACGATATAAAGATCATTGGAATCGGAGCCACGGTTTGGAAATGGCAAGCGTTTTAAGATACGACACCGGTCTGCGATTTACAGCAAGTAGGCATCTAAATGCAACGAAATGAACATGCTACAGCCACCAAACATGAAAACAAAATACATGGCAGTGATGTACACAAGATGGTTGACAAAACACTAGCACTGAGCCATAGGCAAATTCATCCATTAAGAGGTTCAAACAAGCATGGCTAAAACGCAAATGCAAAACAGATTTCCAGACTTAGTGAAATTAACACTAGTCTGAAATTTCAGATCACGATGCTCTCTTCGGAGCAGCAAAACAACATGATAGAAAACCTGAACATGACAAGTAAGAACATGGCATGGAGCTACTCAACAAGCTTAACAAAACACCCAAAGTGACCTGGGGCCAAAAGGGTTCACAAAATACTCTACCGAGCTCACGAACATAGCTCGAACACAATCAGTTTTCAGACTTAGTGAAAACTGAGACACGCTGAAATATAACTCACGAAGGCATGTAAACGAGCTCGATGCACTCACTACGGTGCAAGTCATGGCAAGGAAAGCATATAACCAGCAAGAAGGCACAAAGTGCTAGCTACACATGGCAAGAACAAAGGCATAGCATGCATGGAACACTAACGGTAGCATCGGCAAAATCGCAAACAAGTTGACGATCTGCCCAGATTAACAACGAAGCAAAAGTTGAGCTCGATTGAGTCAACCTAGAGCACTCCACATATGTAAACAAAGACATGGATGGATAGAGCATAACATAAATATCAAAACTCCCTTACTGATCATCCTCAAAAGAGGCACGGATCACTAGGAAACAAGCTGGACATATAGCATCATGAACTAAAATATCCCAGACTTAGTGAAAATCACTAAGTCTCTGAAATCAGCAATCTCAGGTACCTCTCTTCGCAAGCTTGCACAAGACAACACACACATCCTAAAAATGCATGGGTGGCACCTCTGGAAAGAAGACAAAATGCTTAACAATTCATCCCAAAGGGGCACAGGCATATCATGCACGAATTAAACATGGCAAAAATGACAAAAGTGCATGATGAACTAACGGATCTGCAATTTAACTCACGAAGCCTCCTTCTAACAGCATTTTGGGCATCAAGATGACCTCAAATGCAAATGATGCAATGGAATGAAATGATGTACATGTCGAGGCGAAGATTTTGATATATCATATGCCCAAAACGGAGCTACGGTTGCAGAGATGCAAGCAGTCAAACATTGCTCGAAAATTAGGGTTTCGGGAAGAGAAAATCAACCGAAATATCCCAGATCCAGATCTGGATCGGGCACGGATACCGAGGCGGCGGCGGTACTGTTCACCGGCGACGACGGGGAAGGAGGCAGCGGCCGGCGACGAGGGGACCGGAGGGCGGGGCGGCGGCCGGCTGGCGACGAGACGGCGGCGGTGCCGTAGGGCGGCGCGCGCGCGGGGCCGGGGAGCCACGGCGGCTGCCGGCGACCAGGTCCGGTCGGGGCGCGGCGGCCCGTGGCGGCGCCGGCCACCGGCGCCGGAGGTGGCGGCGGCGTAAGGAGGAGGAGGCGGCGGGGGAACTGCGGGCCGGGAGGGCCCCTCGTGGGCCTGGCGGGCCCCGGGCGTCGGCGGCGAACTGGGGACCCGCGGCGCCACTTGGCGGCTCGCGGTTGGCTGGCGGCGGCGGGGCGGACGGTGTCCGGTCCGATCCGGACACGTCCGTCGGTGGGGGGGGGGGGGTTGATCTGTTTTTTTTTAACTAGGGTTTCGGACGGGGGAAGAAGAGATCCGAATGGAGGGGGTATTAATAGGCATAAGTGGAGCTAGGAGAGTCCAAATGAGGTGCGGTTTTTGCCCACACGATCATGATCGAACGCTCTAGGACATGGAGCAGAGTTTGGTGGGTTTTGGGCCAAATTTGGGGGGTGTTGGGCTGCAACACACACGAGGCCTTTTCGGTCCCTCGGTTAACCGTTGGAGTATCAAACGAAGTCCAAATGGTACGAAACTTGACAGGCGGTCTACCGGTAGTAAACCAAGGCCGCTTGACAAGTCTCGGTCCAAGCCGTAAATGTTTAATCCCCACACAAGAAAGAAAGGTAGAAATGATCACCGGAGGAGAACGAAGCGCCGGATTGCAAAACGAACAACGGGGAAAATGCTCGGATGCATGAGACGAACACGTATGCAAATGAAATGCACATGATGACATGATATGAGATGCATGACACGCAAGCAATGACAACACAACAACAGCGAATAACTGAACGACACCTGGCACATCGGTCTCGGGGCGTTACATTTTTCCTCTCATTCTTTTTCTTCTTCTTCTTCTTCCTTCTTAAAAATACAAGAAGTAGTATTGCTTGTTTTTTTAAAATAATGTTCAAATAGAAATTTTAGAAAAAAAGTAAAGGTTTTGCCTAATTCATTGTTCATATGAATATACAAACATTTGCATATTTACAATAATCAATATCACCAAAAAAATCTATGAACAGAAAAAATAGTATTTTTTCTGTTAATCTATCTTTTGCATACATATACACACATACATATACATATAATCAGGAAAAACATATATATATATATATATATTTGCAAAAAAACAGGGGGGAAGAGGGGGGCGGTGCCGGCCCTGACCAAAGAGAGAGGCGACGGCGGCGTGGGGCGGCGACGGCGAGGCTGAGGCGGGGGGCGACGGCGTCGGGGTGGCGACGCGGGGCGGCGACGGCGTCGGGGCGGCGTGGGGAGGTGACCGCGACGACGCGGGGTGGCGCGGGGTGGCGACGGCGTCTGGGCGGCGTGAGACGGCGTCGGAGGCAGGGGCGACGACGGCGACGGCGAGGCGCAGAGGGGCAGCCTGGCGGCGTCGTCGGGGCGGGATCGAACTGAACCAATTTTTTACCAAGTGTGGCTTATATAGACAGAGCATTGGTCCCGGTTCGTCCTACCTACCGGGACCAATGCCCCCTTTAGTCCCGGTTGGTGCCACCAACCGGGACCAAAGGCCTCTTTTCAGCAGCCCAAAGGGCGGGAAGCGGTGGCCTTTGGTCCTGGTTGGTGGCACCAACCGGGACCAAAGGTTGTGTGCTAGAACTGGCGCAGTGCGGTGGGATGTTTAGTCCCACCTCGCTAGCCGAGAGGGGCTTGGAGTGGTTTATAAGCTCTGCCGAGCCAACCACTTCGAGCTCCTCTCTACTGCAGGCTTACGGGCCTAAATCCACTGTCTGTGCCTGTGGGCCTACTGGGTCTCCTGCGGGCCTGAATCCTGGCCCATGGTAGGGTTTCTAGTCGTATTCGGGCCATGGGGGCTCAATAAGAGGCATTTTTTTGTTTTTTTGTTTTCTTTACTTATTGTTGCTATTTTTATTTTTTTTTCCAGTTTTTTTGTTTGGTTTTCTGCATTGTTTATTTTCTTTGTTTTTTGCTTTATTTTTTAATTCTTTTTGCTTTTAGTTTTAGAAAAATTATAAACTTTCTGTTAGTGCCATTAGTTTTCAAATTTGAAAACACTTTTTTTGTCTTTTTGCTTTTAGTGCCTATTTTTTCCAGTTTTTTTGTTTTGTTTTCTGCATTATTTATTTTCTTTTGTTTTTTGCTTTATTTTTTAATTCTTTTTGCTTTTAGTTTTAGAAAAATTATAAACTTTCTGTTAGTGCCATTAGTTTTCAAATTTGAAAACACTTTTTTTGTCTTTTTGCTTTTAGTGCCTATTTTTTCCAGTTTTTTTGTTTTGTTTTCTGCATTATTTATTTTCTTTTGTTTTTTGCTTTACTTTTTAATTCTTTTTGCTTTTAGTTTTAGAAAAATTATAAACTTTCTGTTAGTGCCATTAGTTTTCAAATTTGAAAACACTTTTTTAGTTTTTTTGTTTTCTTTGTTGCTTTATTTATTTTATTTTGTTTCTACTTACAACAAAATACTTATTGTTGCTATTTTTATTTTTTTCAGTTTTTTTGTTTTGTTTTCTGTATTATTTATTTTCTTTTGTTTTTTGCTTTACTTTTTAATTCTTTTTGCTTTTAGGTTAGCAAAATTATAAACTTTCTGTTAGTGCCATTAGTTTTAGAAAAATTATAAACTTTCCATTAGTGCCATTAGTTTTCAAATTTGAATAGTTAAAATTTGAATTCTTTGAAATTTGTGTGAATCACAAGTTTGTGATTAACTTTACTAAAAAATGAAAATAGATGCACCTATAGAGAAAATTCGACCTAAATTCATAGTTTTCAAATGAACTCTGAAAATTTTGGCATAGCATACTCGTGTGTTACAAAGTTGGCATGGTATCATCATAATAGTTGCGGGAGAAAGTCTTCACTTTTTCTTGGCTTGTGTCATTTGCTTATTGCGCCGTAACCAGGGATAATCTTCATCGTTTATCAGGATGCTTGGGTCAGCCTTGACATTGAAGGGAGGAATTTCATGAAACTTTTCATAATCTTCAGACATGTCTGTCTTGCCCTCCACTCCCAGGATATCCCTTTTTCCTGAAAGAACTATGTGGCGCTTTGGCTCATCGTATGATGTATTCGCTTTCTTATCTTTTCTTTTTCTCGGTTTGGTAGACAAGTCCTTCACATAGATAACCTGTGCCACATCATTGGCTAGGACGAACGGTTCGCTAGTGTACCCAAGATTTTTCAGATCCACTGTTGTCATTCCGTACTGTGGGTCTACCTGTACCCCGCCGCCTGACAGATTGACCCATTTGCACTTAAACAAAGGTACCTTAAAATCATGTCTGTAGTCAAGTTCCCATATGTCTACTATGTAACCATAATATGTGTCCTTTCCGCTCTCGGTTGCTGCATCAAAGCGGACACCGCTGTTTTGGTTGGTGCTCTTTTGATCTTGGGCGATCGTGTAAAATATATTCCCATTTATCTCGTATCCTTTGTAAATCAATACAGTCAAAGATGGTCCCCTGGACAACAAGTACAACTCATCACAAACAGTGTTGTCACCTCTGAGACGTGTTTCCAACCAACTGCTGAAAGTCCTGATGTGTTCACATGTAATCCAGTCGTCGCACTGCTCCGGGTGTTTGGAGTGCAGACTGTTCTTGTGTTCATCGACATACGGGGTCACCAAGGTAGAGTTCTGTAGAACTGTGTAGTGTGCTTGAGACCAAGAATATCCGTCCCTGCATATTATTGAGTCACTTCCAAGAGTGCCTTTTCCAGTCAGTCTCCCCTCATACCGCGATTTAGGGAGACCTATCTTCTTAAGGCCAGGAATGAAGTCAACACAAAACCCGATAACATCCTCTGTTTGATGGCCCATGGAGATGCTTCCTTCTGGCCTAGCGCGGTTACTGACATATTTCTTTATGACTCCCATGAACCTCTCAAAGGGGAACATATTGTGTAGAAATACGGGCCCCAGGATGACAATCTCGTCGACTAGATGAACTAGGACGTGCGTCAGGATATTGAAGAAGGATGGTGGGAACACCAGCTCGAAACTGACAAGACAATGCACCACATCACTCCTTAGCCTTGGTATGATTTCTGGATCGATCACCTTCTGAGAGATTGCATTGAGGAATGCACATAGCTTCACAATGGCTAATCGGACGTTTTCCGGTAGAAGCCCCCTCAATGCAACCGGAAGCAGTTGCATCATAATCACGTGGCAGTCATGAGACTTTAGGTTCTGAAATTTTTTCTCTGGCATATTTACTATTCCCTTTATATTCGATGAGAAGCCAGTCGTGACCTTCATACTGAGCAGGCATTCAAAGAAGATTTCTTTCTCTTCTTTCGTAAGAGCGTAGCTGGCAGGACCTTTATACTGCTTCGGAGGCATGCCGTATTTTTCGTGCAAATGTTGCAGGTCCTCCCGTGCCTCAGGTGTATCTTTTGTCTTCCCATACACGCCCAAGAAGCCTAGCAGGTTCACGCAAAGGTTCTTCGTCACGTGCATCACGTTGATTGAAGAGCGGACCTCTAGGTCTTTCTAGTAGGGTAGGTCCCAAAATATAGATTTCTTTTTCCACATGGGTGAGTGTCCTTCAGTGTCATTCAGAACAGCTAGTCCGCCGGGACCCTTTCCAAAGATTAGTGTAAATCATTGACCATAGCAAGTACATGATCACCGGTACGCATGGAGGGCTTCTTCCGGTGATCTGCCTCGCCTTTGAAATGCTTGCCTTTCTTTCGACATTGATGGTTGGTCGGAAGAAATCGACGATGGCCTAGGTACACATTCTTCCTGCATTTGTCCAGGTATATACTTTCAGTGTCATCTAAACAGTGTGTGCATGCGTGGTATCCTTTATTTGTCTGTCCTGAAAGGTTACTGAGAGCAGGCCAATCGTTGATGGTCACGAACAGCAACGCCTTTAGGTTAAATTCCTCCTGTCTGTGCTCATCCCACGTACGTACACCGTTTCCATTCCACAGCTGTAAAAGTTCTTCAACTAATGGCCTTAGGTACACATCAATGTTGTTGCCGGGTTGCTTAGGGCCTTGGATGAGAACTGGCATCATAATGAACTTCTGCTTCATGCACATCCAAGGAGGAAGGTTATACATACATAGAGTCACGGGCCAGGTGCTGTGATTGCTGCTCTGCTCCGCAAAAGGATTAATGCCATCCGCGCTTAAAGCAAACCATACATTCCTTGGGTCCTTTGCAAACTCATCCCAGTACTTTCTCTCGATTTTTCTCCACTGCGACCCGTCAGCGGGTGCTCTCAACTTCCCGCCTTTCTTCCGCTCCTCACTGTGCCATCGCATCAACTTGGCATGCTCTTCATTTCTGAACAGACGTTTCAACCGTGGTATTATAGGAGCATACCACATCACCTTCGCAGGAACCCTCTTCCTGGGGGGCTCGCCGTCAACATCACCAGGGTCATCTCATCTGATCTTATACTGCAATGCACCGCATACCAGGCATGCGTTCAGATCCTTGTATGCACCGCAGTAGAGGATGCAGTCATTAGGGCATGCATGTGTCTTCTCCACCTCCAATCCTAGAGGGCATACGACCTTCTTTGATGCGTATGTACTGTCGGGCAATTCATTATCCTTTGGAAGCTTCTTCTTCAATATTTTCAGTAGCTTCTCAAATCCTTTGTCAGCCACAACATTCTCTGCCTTCCACTGCAGCAATTCCAGTATGGTACCGAGCTTTGTGTTGCCATCTTCGCAATTGGGGTACAACCCCTTTTTGTGATCCTCTAACATGCGATCGAACTTCAGCTTCTCCTTTTGACTTTCGCATTGCGTCCTTGCATCGACAATGACCCGACGGAGATCATCATCATCGGGCACATCGTCTGGTTTCTCTTGATCTTCAGCAGCTTCACCCGTTGCAGCATCATTGGGCACATCGTCTGGTTCCTCTTGATGTTCACCAGCTCCCTCCGTTGCAGCATCACCGTATTCAGGGGGCACATAGTTGTCATCATACTCTTCTTCTTCGCTGTCTTCCATCATAACCCCTATTTCTCCGTGCCTTGTCCAAACATTATAGTGTGGCATGAAACCCTTGTAAAGCAGGTGGGAGTGAAGGATTTTCCGGTTAGAGTAAGACCTCGTATTCCCACATTCAGTGCATGGACAACACATAAAACCATTCTGCTTGTTTGCCTCAGCCGCATCGAGAAACTCATGCACGCCCTTAATGTACTCGGAGGTGTGTCTGTCACCGTACATCCATTGTCGGTTCATCTGCGTGCGTTATATATAATTAAGTGTCCAAATTAATAGAAGTTCATCATCACATTAAAACCAAAGTACATACATAGTTCTCATCTAAAAACATATAGCTCTCCAGAGCATCTAATTAATTAAACCATACATTGAAACTATGTAAAACATTTCAATGCGAAAACAAATGCGATCATAATCGCAACCAAGGTAACAATTGATCCAACGGCATAATGATAACAAGCCTCGGTATGAATGGAATATTTTCTAATCTTTCTAATCTTCAAGCGCATTGCATCCATCTTGATCTTGTGATCATCGACGACATCTGCAACATGCAACTCCAATATCATCTTCTCCTCCTCAATTTTTTTATTTTTTCCTTCAACAAATTGTTTTCTTCTTCAACTAAATTTAACCTCTCGACAATAGGGTCGGTTGGAATTTCTGATTCACGTACATCCTACATAAATAAAATCTATGTCACGTTGGTCGGCATAATTTTCATAAACAATAAATGAACCAATAGTTATAAAGATAATATATATACCACATCCGAATCATAGACAGGACGAGGGCCGACGGGGGCGGATACCAAAACCATCGGACTATATAAGATGCAATAATAGAAGTAAGAAAATATACAAGTATCTATGTAAACATACAAGTAAGAGTATTTTTTCCTTTCAAAAAGAAGATAAGAACAAGAGGCTCGCCATGGTGGTGCCGGCGATGAGCTCGGCGCGGGTGATCGACGGCGGTGAAGATGGGGACGGGGCGTGACGGACCGCTAAACCTAGACAAATATTGAGGAAAATGGAGCTTGAAGGTCAAGCTTGGAGAGGAGAAATCTTAAGTAGTGTGGCTCGGGCATTTCATCGAACACCTTGAGTGCATAGGAGGTGAGCTAGACCACCACCAAGCCCTCTCCCCCTTGGCCAGAAAAAAACAGAGCAGTGTGCTCTGCTCTTACGCGGGGGGGGGGGGGTATATATAGGCACCTCATTGGTCCCGGTTGGTGGCATGAACCAGGACTAAAGGGGAGCCTTTGGACCCGGTTCATGCCACCAACCGAGACCAATAGTGGTGGGCCAGGAGCGAGGCCATTGGTCCCGGTTCGTCCCACCAACCGGGACCAAAAGGTCCAGACGAATGAGGATCAATGGCCCACGTGGCCCGGCTGGCCCCCTGGGCTCACGAATTGGGTCCAATGCCCCCATGGGTCCCGGTTCTAGACTGAACCGGGACTAATGGGTTGACCCGGCCTGGACTGTTGCCCCCTTTTCTACTAGTGCCGCATCGTGGGTGTTTCAGTAGCATTGTCCATTCTCTCTTTTCCTCTCTTTTTTTGTTTGGCTTCTTTGGCCTCTTTTTTTCATTGGCTTCTTTGGCCTCTTTTTTATTTCCTCACATGGGCCAATACTCTAATAATGATAGTCATTACACTTCTATATATTTACACCTCAAGGATTACAACTTGATACTTAGAACAAAATATGACTATTGAATGCCTCCGGCGGTGTACCGGGATGTGCAATGAATCAAGAGTGACATGTATGAAAAAAATTATGAATGATGGCTTTTCCACAAATACGACGTCAACTACATGATCATGCAAGGGAATATGACAATGATGGAGCGTGTCATAATAAAAAGAACGGTGGAAAGTTGCATGGCAATATATCTTAGGATGGCTATGGAAATGCCATAATAGGTAGGTATGGTGGATGTTTTGAGGAAGGTTAATGGTGGGTTTATGGTACCGACAAAAGTTGTGCGGTACTAGAGAGGCTAGCAACAGTGGAAGGGTGAGAGTGTGTATAATCCATGGACTCAACATTAGTCATAAAGAACTCACATACTTATTGCAAAAATCTACAAGTCATCAAAACTAAGCACTACGTTCATGCTCCTAGGGGAAGGGTTGGTAGGAGTTAACCATCACGCGATCCCGACCTCCACACAAAAGGAAGACAATCAAAGAAACACCTCATGCTTCAAATTGTTATACAACGGTTACCATATGTGCATGCTACGGGACTTGCAAACCTCAACACAAGTATTTCTCAATTTCACAATTACTCTACTAGCATGACTCTAATATCACCATCCTCATATCTCAAAATAATCATCAAGCATCAAACTTCTCATAGTATTCAACACACTTTATGTGAACGTTTTTATTATACCCATCTTGGACGCCCATCATATTAGGACTAGTTTTATAGCCAACGCAAATTACCATGCTGTTCTAAAAGACTCTCAAAATAATATAAGTGAAGCATGAGAGATCAATAATTTCTATAAAATAAAACCACCACCGTGCTCTAAAAAGATGTAAGTGAAGCACTAGAGCAAAATTATCTAGCTCAAAAGATATAAGTGAAGCACATAGAGTATTCTAATAAATTCCGATTCATGCGTATCTCTTCCAAAAGGTGTGTACATCAAGGATGATTGTGGTAAACTAAAAAGAAAATACTCAAATCATGCAAGATGTTCCAAGCAAAACACATCTCATGTGGTGAATAAAAATATAGCCTCAAGTAAAGTTACCGATAGACGAAGACGAAAGAGGGGATGCCTTCCGGGGCATCCCCAAGCTTAGGCTTTTGGTTGTCCTTGAATTTTACCTTGGGGTGCCTTGGGCATACCCAAGCTTAGGCTCTTGCCACTCTTCATTCCAAAATCCATCAAATGTTTACCCAAAAAGTTGAAAACTTCACAACACAAAACTTCAACAGAAAATCTCATGAGCTCCGTTAGTATAAGAAAATAAACCACCACTTCAAGGTATTGTAATGAACTCATTATTTATTTATATTAGTGTTAAACCTACTGTATGCCAACTTCTCTATGGTTCATACCCCCCGATACTATTCATAGATTCATCAAAATAAGCAAACAACACACGAAAACAGAATCTGTTAAAAACAGAACAGTCTGTAGCAATCTGTAACTTTCGAATACTTCTATAACTCCTAAAATTCTGAAATAAATAGTGGGCGTGATAAATTTGTCTACTAATCATCTGCAAAAATAATCAACCTAAAAGCACTCTCCATTAAAAAATGACATCTAATCTCGTGAGCGCAAAAGTTTCTGTTTTTTACAGCAAGAGCACACAGACTTCACCCAAGTCTTCCCAAAGGTTCTACTTGGCACAAACACTAAACAGGAGCAAAAGGCAAAGAACAAAAATAAAATTGGGTTGCCTCCCAATAAGCGCTATCGTTTAACGTCCCTAGCTAGGCATAAAAACAAGAATAGATCTAGGTATTTCCATCTTTGGTATGCAATCCATAAGTGGCTCTCATAATAGATTCATAAGGAAATTTAATTTTCTTCCTAGGAAAGTGTTCCATGCCTTTCCCTAACCGAAATTGGAATATAATATTTCCTTCTTTCATGTCAATAATTCCACCAATCGTTATAAGGAAAGGTCTACCAAGAATAATAGGACATGTAGGATTGCAATCTATATCAAGAACAATGAAATCTACGGGCACATAATTCCTATTTCCAACAGTAAGAACATCATTAATCCTTCCCATAGGTTTCTTAATGATGGAATCCGCAAGATGCAAATTTAAAGAACAATCATCAAATTCACGGAAACCTAGCACATCACTCAAGGTTTTTGGAATCATGGAAACACTAGCACCCAAATCACACAAAGCATAGCATTCATAATCTTTAATCTTAGTTTTAATAGTAGGTTCCCACTAATCATAAAGTTTTCTAGGGATGGAAACTTCTAGTTCAAGCTTTTCTTCATAGGATTGCATTAAATCATCAACGATATGTTTAGTAAAAGCTTTATTTTGATTATAAGCATGAGGAGAATTTAACACAGATTGCAACAAGGAAATACAATTTATCAAAGAGCAATTATCATAATTAAATTCCTTGAAATCCAAAATAGTGGGTTCATTGCTACGTAAAGTTTTGACCTCTTCAATCCCACTTTATTAATTTTTGCATCAAGATCTAAAAACTCCGAATCATTGGGACGCCTTTTAACTAAAGTTGACTCATCTCCAGTCCCATCTTTATCAAGATTCATATTCGAAAACAAAGATTTAATAGGAGTCACATCAATCACTTTTAGATCTTCATCATTATTATCATCTAGATCTTTTGGTTTAGCGGCCATCTTATTAACTAAGGTGGCTTGCTTATTCAAAATTTGGCCTACTAAATTTTCAAGATGAGCAAACTGAGATTTCAAACCATAAAATTCCTTAGACATATCATCGAGCTCTTTATTCATGTACTCCATAAAACTTTTTGTTCTTTAAGCTCCTTTCTGAAGAAATTATTATGCTCAAATTGCAAAGACATAAAGCTTCTAACGTTGTTTTTAATTTCTTCCAACCTTCTAAGGTGAGGATCAACGCTTTTTGGCAGAGCCATCAAAGCAAACAGGCACACTAACACCCAAGAACACAAGAAGCAAGCGAAAAGAGACGAACGGAAGAGGGGCGAGAAAAAGGTAAAGGTTTTCGAAAATCATTTTAGAAGTGGGGGAGAGGAAAACGAGAGGCGAATGGAAAATAATGTAATGCGAGGGAGAAGAGTTTATGATGGGTACTTGGTATGTCTTGACTTGGCGTAGATCTCCCTGGCAACGGCGCCAGAAATCCTTCTTGCTACCTCTTGAGCATGCGTTGGTTTTCCCTTGAAGAGGAAAGGGTGATGCAGCAAAGTGGCGTAAGTATTTCCCTCAGTTTTGAGAACCAAGGTATCAATCTAGTAGGAGACAATGCACAAGCCACCTAGTACCTGCACAGACAATCAAGAACCTTGCAACCAACGCGATAAAGGGGTTGTCAATCCCTTCACGGTCACTCACAAAAGTGAGATCTAATAGAGATAGTAAAGTAAATATTTTTGGTATTTTTGTTGTATAGATTGAAAGTAAAGATTGCAAAGTAGTAAACGAGATGCGATGTAAATAAAAGAGATGTAATATAATAGGAAAGAGACCCGGGGGCCATAGGTTTCATTAGTGGCTCCTCTCAAGATAGCATCTATTACGGTGGGTGAACTAATTACTGCCCAGCAATTGATAGAAAAGCGCATAGTTATGAAGATATCTAAGGTAATGATCATGAATATAGGCATCACGTCCGTGTCAAGTAGACCAAAACAATTCTTCATCTACTACTATTACTCCACACATCGACCGCTATCCAGCATGCATCCAGAGTATTAAGTTCATAAGAACGGAGTAACACATTAAGCAAGATGACATGATGTATAGGGATAAACTCAAGCAATATGATATAAACCCCGTATTTTTAACCTCGATGGCAACAATACAATACGTTCCTTGCTGCCCCTAACTCACTGGGAAAGGACACCACAAGATTGAACCGAAAGCTAAGCACTTCTCCCATTGCAAGAAAGATCAATCTAGTAGGCCAAACTAAACCGATAATTTGAAGAGACTTGCAAAGATATCAAATCATGCATATAAGAATTCAGAGAAGAATCAAATAATATTGATAGATAATCTTGTTCATAAATCCACAATTCATCGAATCTCGGCAAACACACCGCAAAAGAGTATTACATCGAATAGATCTCCAAGAAGATCGAGGAGAACTTTGTATTGTGAATCAAAGAGAGAGAAGAAGCCATCTAGCTAATAACTATGGACCCGAAGGTCTCTGGTAAACTACTCACGCTTCATCGGAGAGGCAATGGTGTTGATGTCGAAGCCCTCCATGATTGGTCCCCCTCCGGGAGATCGTCGGAAAAGGCCCCAAGATGGGATCTCACGGGTACAGAAGGTTGCGGCAGTGCAAAAGTGGTTTTGTGGCTCTCCCTGATGTTTCTAGGGTATAAGAGTATATATAGGGGAAAGAAGTACATCAGTGGAGCTACGAGGGGCCCACGAGGGTGGGGGCGCGCCCTCCTGCCTTGTGGCTTCCTCGTGGAGTTCCAGACTTCGACTCCAAGTCTTCTGGATTGCTTTCGGTCCAAGAAAGATCATTGCGAAGGTTTCATTCCGTTTGGACTCCGTTTGATATTCCTTTTCTGCAAAACTCTAAAATAGGCAAATAAACAGAAACTGGCACTGGGCCTCCGGTTAGTAGGTTAGTCCTAAAAATAATATAGAAGAGCATATTAAAGCCCATTAAACATCCAAAACTGATAATATAATAGCATGGAACAATCAAAAATTATAGATACGTTGGAGACGTATCAGATTCTGGTGACGGAGCCCTGAGAGGATTCGCCCAGCAACGATGACGGCAGCCTGGAACCCCTCCTTGTCCAGCTCCGCCGCCACTATCGCCCGGAGACGACTCGGCTCCTCAGAGATATAGGTGAAGAAGGAGACCAGGTCAGGAAGCCGTAACTCGTTGAAGTCGACGGGGTGGTTGAACGCGTTTTTTCTGACGCCTGACATGGTCGCACTGGCACGGTGGTAGGCATCGCGCAGCCGCAACACGTGCGTGGCTACATGGTCCACCAAGTGGCTGAGGCGATCCTGGACCTCATCACGATTGGCCCGCTCACGCTCCAGCCGGCTCGCTTGATCGACTGTTGTATCTCCCGCTTTCTGTAGCAACGCTGCCGACGCCTCGAGCAACTTTGTGGTGGACACCTGCCGCTTTTGAAGCTTCGTGAACTCCCTCACATAAAGGAGGAGCATGACACTCCTCTCCTCCTTGAGCTCATGGAGCTCCACGTCATTGGCCCTGAGCTCCGCATCCTTCGCCTACACTACGGGAAACAGCTAATTTGCCATCAGGGGACGTCTTTGTCGTCAGCTTTTCGTTGGGCAAGACAGCAAAGAAAGATTTGCTGTCATCACCAGACGGCAAAGAAAACCTAACGGCAAAATATACTTTGCCGTCTGTGAAAAAACACAGACGGCAAAGAGACCACTTTGCCATCTGCGAAAAAAATCACAGACGGCAAATAAACTTTCCCATCAGTTTTTGTTTTCACAGACGGCAAATAATCTTTGATGTCTGTGTTTTTATTAGTAGACGGCAAACTGAGCTCTTTCCCGTCTGCATTTTTTTCCATACGGCAAAGAAGAAACACAAGACGCGGATTGATCACATGGATCGATGACATGGCATGATCCACTCCACTCATCCCCAGCTCCCTGCAGCGCCCCACCCCACGCCCCACGCGCCCCCACCACTCTCTCTCTCTCCCTTATCCTCCCGCAGACCCGCACCCACCCTCAACACGATCTCTCTCCCTTCTCTCTCGTACCTCTCTCTACTCTCGATCCACAGCAAGCCGGCGCCCGACATAACCTCATCGGCCGGCCCCCACCTAGCCCACTGACCCCGGCCCTTTCCTCTCAACCCCCGGCGCCGCCGGCCCCTGCCCCGGCCCCTTCCTCTCAGCCCCCGGTGCCGCCGGCCCCTGCCCCACCCCCGTCGCCAATGTCGGCTTCCATGCCCCGTCGCGCGCCGTCCGCCTCCACGGCGCCACCAGAGCCCGCCTCCGCCCTGCCGTGCGACCGGAGCCCACCTCCGCCTCGGCCTCCATCGCGCCACCGCAGCCCGCCTCCGCCTCGACCTCCGCCGCGCCACCGGCGACCGCCTCCGCCTCGGCCTCCACCACGCCATCGGAGCCCGCCTCCGCCTCGGCCTCCACCACGCCATCAGAGCCCGCCTCCGCCCATGCCACCGGCCGTGCGCCGCCCGC
This sequence comes from Triticum aestivum, assembly GCF_018294505.1. Taxonomy (NCBI): domain Eukaryota; kingdom Viridiplantae; phylum Streptophyta; class Magnoliopsida; order Poales; family Poaceae; genus Triticum; species Triticum aestivum. The sequence goes on along the minus strand of NC_057803.1, from coordinate 186,643,491 downwards.
CCGTGCAACCGGCCGTATGCCGCCCGCCTCGGCCACACGCCAGCGTCCGCCCGCCGTCGCCTGCGTCCGCGAGCGCCGTCCGCTCGCTGGAGCCCGCCTCCGCCGTCGCCACCGGCCGAAGCCAGTGCTGGCGCCACCAGATCGAGTGTGTCCCGCAGTGGCCTACACAGATAGAGGAGCGGCAGATCGAGAAGCACTTGTTCGTCTCCATTAGATTGAAGCCACGGTGGATCCAGAAGATATTCTCCATATTGTATAATGTGTATTATGTACAATCTAGTGTGGTATATCTTGTGGGTTTTTGTCCATCTGGAAATATCGATAATGTGTATTGTATACGAAGATTGGTAGTGGGGTTTCCTTGACCGTGTTGACCATCCCGTGAAATATTTGCTAGCTGATCTCACCTATGCACTGTGGGTTTATGTTTCACTTGATTAAAAAATATTTCTATGTCGTCTGTGATGTATGAGGTTGACGGCAAAGATGACGTTTGGCTGATGGCAAAGATGCTTTTATTTGCCATCTGTAATTTATGCGGTTGACGGCAAATCTGATGTTTGGCTGACGGCAAAGTCTTTGCCGTCTGTTTGATGAAAAGCTGACGGCAAAGTATTCTTTGCCGCTTCGACTTTGCCGTCTGACTTTGCCTTCTGCTTCCTGACAGCAAAATCTTTGCCGTATGGATTTAGGTCTTTGCCGTATGTGATCCACAGACGGCAAATTAACTGTTTCCTATAGTGCTAGAGCTCCTGGGTCAGGCGCCTCACCTCAGACTCCGTGATCTGGTGCGCCGCCATGGAACCAGGTAGAAGCAATGGGGAGAGGAAGCAAATGGGTTGAAACGGCTGAAAGGCAATGCAATCTATGGGAAGGCGGAGGGAGCCAACTGAGTAGAGGGGTGAATCATTTGGTTTTCACCATGGGAAAACACCAGTCGATGAATTTTCACATCAGGGAGCAGTGGGTTTTACAGGTGGAGTCATCGTGACTAATTGTTGTCGCGCTTGCTCCCGTCAATCAAAAAAAAATCCTACCGCGCATGCCGCACCCAAAGACTAGAGCAACGCCGTGGTGGATATTTAAATTTACCTACTGGCAAGGAGATAAAAGGGGTGAAAAAACAAATGTGGCGGCAGCCTAGCTAATCGGTCGCACTAGCCCAACTAGCTACCACCGCGCTTCACTGATGTACTCGGCGGAAAATGTGGTCTTTCATGATTTGATGAGTCATTTACTTGCTTGCGCTACGACCAAGGAGTACCCAGAAAATGCGCGGTAGGGCGTCCCACGTCTCGGCAAGGAAGAAAATATGCATGCACCACCCAGGATGACCCCGAAACTGCGCAGTAGGGTGTGCCACGTCTCGGCACGGAGGAAAAATGTGCGTGTAAAAATATACTGTATCAGACGTACTACCTATGGTTCGACCTTAGGACCCAGCCAGTCGGTCGAAAACACCCCACTAGTCACACAACTTCATCATGCTAACGTGGCACAAAGGATAGGTGTGGTTAGCTCTGTCTCTACGAGCCACAACGTCTCTTGTTCTAGGTGATTCTTCTATTTTCCAAGCTTTTTTAGTTATAATAACACCACGGCAAGGTCGCGCCGCTCTTTGTGTGTGCCCGTGCGTCTAAAGGTTAGACGATGGAGAGGAGAGAGAGAACGCATACATGGGACCCACCAGTAAGTGAGTCAATGGTCATGCATGTGTTGACGAGCCACTCCCTCTACTCTACTCAACGTAATACTGTATAAAATCAAGTTATGGGATAATGCCAACAACCGTTGTTGTTTCAGGCTATCGACTTATGCTTTGTAGTCCATGTTGCCAGTTTGAATCTCATCTTTCAGATTTGTTAGTTTTAGGTCCAAATTTGATCAATGACAAGTGGGGCCCCATGTGTTGTTACGATATTTTGGTGTAGGATGGTTTTTTTGCACAAACACTTTGCGCGGTTAGACAAGTAACGACACGAGTTACACATATTTTGCAAGTTTAGGAACAAAAATGACAGTGGCATAGAATATCACATCCACCCCGCAGCTTAGATGCTATGGTGATACGAGTTTTTACGTCATTGGAAGTGAGATCCAATGGCTTGGGAGCAGTCTTTGTAATTATGCGCAATTTCCAAACTCTCCAGGTTTTTTTTGCAAATGAAACATTCATGCCTCATGTGTGCCGCTGCATCTTGGATCCAACGGCTCCCACTTGCTCATATTAGGTGCTCCCTGTAGCTTAATTAGCCGCTACGGTGATACGAGCATCTAGGTCGTATGATCTATGATTATATGCCACATGCATAGTACTTGTACTTTCTGCGCAATTCCCAAACTCTCTCAGGCGTATATTGCAAAAACATTCAAACCTCCTACTATGAGCCGTTAGATCTCCGGGAACTCGTATCACCATAGAATATACGATGCAGGAGCACCACATATTCTCTTGTGCGAGAAAACATCAGGTGCTCTCGCAACTTGGATGCTACGGTGATACGAGATTCGAGGTCGTTCGATCTGAGATCCAATGGCATCCGAGCAGTCTTTGTGCTTGTAAGCAGTGGCCAAACTCTTTGGGGGCTTTTCTAGAAAAAATATCCGAACCACCAAGGAGTTGTTGGATCACAGATCCAAAGGCTCTGAAGAGCTTGTATCACCAAAGCATCTAAGGTGTGGTAGCACATGATATTCTTACATACAGGAGAATATGAGGTCCTCCTTCATCTTAGATGTTACGGTGATACGAGCTTCGAGGTTGTTGGATATGGGATCCAAGGGCATCTGAGTAGTTTCTGTACAAATTGTGTGCAATTCTCAAACTCATTAAGGTTTCCTGTAAAAATATTAAGACATCCTGTTAGCTGCTCTATCTCAGATCTACAAGCTTCAAGCAACTCGTATCATCATATAGCATCCAAGGTGTGGGGCACATGATATTCTCCCGGGGAGGCGGGGTGCACAACCAATTGGTGTTTGGGAGGGTGGGGGCAAATATAATGTTCAGAGAATATAATCTAAAAATCCTAAATAGAGCTTCACAATTTTATCTAAGGTCGAGGGGTTAACCCCCGACAATCTACATAACTCTGCCTAAACACAACATTTGCATGTATGTAGTACTAGACTTAATATTCATGTTTCAGTTTCTTGTTCATTTTAAATATTGAATTGAGGACCATGCATGAACTACAAAAAAATACACTTCCGTGATGATACGTGTTTGTCACAGTAGGTCACATTTTCTGTCATGCATGTACATCCATGACGATTTTATGACAAAATCAAGATAGCCATACCTGTGCTGTCGTAGAAGTGTTCCATGACATTACCAAAATTATCATCACGGAAGTGTCCACTTCCATGACGATAAATCACGCGTCATAGAAGTGCTTTCGTCAAGGGTGACCGACACGTGGCATCCACCATAACGGGTCGCTGTTAAGCTATCGGGTTCTAGTTTGGATCCGATAACCCGTTAACAGCCCCAACCAATGTGGATTTTCCACGCATAAAATTCTCATTCGCCGGATAATGCACTTGTCAGCTAATCGTTGGGACAGATGTCATTCCTACAATGGAAGGAAGACTCCTATGATATGTCGACACATGGCAAAGCCCAACAGTGGCCCATTTTAGGTGAAAAGGCGGGCCCATCTAAAGGCCCACCATGTTTTTTCAGACACTAGTGGGCTGGCCCGTTAACAACCTGCCATGTTTTGGGTCAAATTGAGGCCCATATCAGATCAGGCCCGTTCACAGTTTGCCATGTTTTGGGCCAAGTTATGGCCCATATAGGATCATGCCCATTAACAACCCATTGTTCTTTTGGGCCCATTCTAAGACGAGTTTGTATTTCAGCCTGTTAAATGCCTGTTTACCAGTTCGACCCGATAATATTTTTGGCCTGTTAGTGGACCGTGGTGCATCTGGGACATTGTCGGCCCGGTTTAACTTTAGGCCATTTAACGGCCCATGTAGAAATTGGGCTATTTCTTGTTCGAGGTAACTTTAGGCCTCTTAATGGCCCGTAGTGTTCGTGGATAAATTTCAGCCCAACTGGCCCATCGGCCTGTTAATGGCCCGTGTAACAGTTGGGCCTAATTATAGCCCATGTTGAATCCGGCCTGCTTACAACCCATCTTATAATGGCTTGTGACACTTTTGGGCCTATGGCCTGCGTGGATACTGGCCTGCTTAAAGCTCATAATTTTATTGGGCCAAACAGGCCCGAGATATATTTTGGCCTGTTAACTGCTTGTCCTATTTGGGCCAATCATGGGCCTTAGGCAGTTTCGGCCTGTATTGGCCCGTGAATTTTTCGGCTCAATGCTAGCCAAATCTAGGTTTTAGCATGTTAAAAGCCCATGGTATTCTCTAGCCCAGCTGGCGAGAACTTTACTCGGCCTGTTAAAGGCGGGAAACTACTATAGGTGTCGTGGGTTTGTCACGGCAGATGTCCTCGTGAAAGGACTTAGTCGTGGAGCCATCGCTACGGGTTAGCTTAAAGGGGTTAAACCGGACAAGGGGACACGAGGGATTTTATACTAGTTCGGCCCCTTCATTGAAGGTAAAAGCCTACGTCTAGTTGAGATTGATATTGCTAGCATTTGGATGACCAGGGACGAATCCGCTTTGCATGGCTCTCGAGTAGTTGTCTGTTGTCCCTAAACTACGGTCGGGTCGTCCCTTTATATACATAGGTTGATGCCCGCCGGTTTACAAAGTCCCGAGGCCGGATCATAAACATGTCCGGCTCGGTCTCTATTCCTTTAGCTTACAATACGAGTTACATGAAAGAGTCGGTTTACATCTACATGCCTTAACCTGCCTTTGGGCCTTGGGCCTTCGTAAAGAACCTCCATCCTCACGTCTTCCTGGGCTTCTATCTTCATGGAGCTAACCCGGCCACTCCTAGACAGTTTACCTCCAGTAATCATATCCCAAACATTAGGCCCCAGATTGATTTGAATTTGTTCATGTCAATCTTCAATACTTAGAAAAATTCTTGCCCTGTCACCTTCATATTGGTCTGGTAAACCGCCGTGATGTCATCCTTTAGATCCGTAGTAAACCGCCATGGAGTCATCTATTCGTTCAAGCCGAAGATTCCCTTCAATAATGAATATCCAACCATCAAGGAGACATCCTTATTAACTATCCATTTTGAGCTCCTCGATTCACGCACTTGTCGCTTATCGCTTCGCCTTATAAATAGGACAACGGGCCCTTCTCTTTTTTCCCCTTTGTCTCCTTCACTTCTTCTTCCTCCTTGCGACACCTCTGCACCTGAGCGCCGCCGCCGTCACCGAGCTTCGCCTTCGTCTCTCCGTCGGCCGCTGCATTAACCTGGTTGCACCAGAGAGCCGCGGCATACCTCCGCTGCTTCAACAGCCACTGTAAGTCCCTTCCTTTCTCCGTTGTAGATCTACCTAGGGTTTCCTCGTTCATTGAAGTTCATCGAGGCTCCGGCGCTGTTCTTCCCTGTTTCTTCTTAGTCCATGGATAAAAACTTCAAACTTGATGTATTCCACGTAATGGCTTATCTTCTCTTACCAAAACAAACCTTTACGCGCATAAAACACTGATCTGGTCCTTTGTGAACTGCTTTGGGATCAACCTTTTAGGTCTAAATCCTTTTATTTTCCTTTCTTACGGTAGATCCAAAATTTCCCTGCAACCTTATGAAATCTGTTTTTACCTTACTTAGTCATTTTTGCCTTAGATCTGTATCCTCTTTACCACATAGGCGGTTTACCTTTGTAAAAGCAATCTATCCTATACCATTAGTCCCTTGGTGAACCGGACAAGCCTTTTACCTCCGTTGTTATACTCTGGTTTAACAGCATGTGCATACCTTTGTTCTGATATTGCCTTGTCATTCATTATTGTATCAGCCTCTGGTTTACGCAATTTACATACCTGTATGTCTTTATTCGGTCGCATCTTATGTATCACCATGAATAATTTGTTAACTAGTATTTCCTTTCAACTTTTCGCTTGCAATGGCCAAACAGTTTTATGCTTGTAACTGGGCTCCTTCCCGGGTTACCGAAGAACAGCTTAACGGAATGGTCAGGATCGGTACCTTGCCAAAAAAGAATGAGATCCGGTGGCGAGTTCCTGGGTCGGAGAATCCTCCTACCCCTAAGCAGGGTGAGGTAGTGGTATTTGTTGACCACATAGGCCGTGGTTTCAAACCGCCCGGGTCAAAGTTTTTCCGGGATGTGCTTGCCAGTTTCCAGCTCCACCCTCAAGATATTGGACCTAACTCAGTATCCAATATATGCAACTTCCAAGTCTTCTGTGAAGTGTACCTACAAGAAGAACCAACTGCTGAGCTATTACGGGATTTTTTCCATCTGAACCGGTGCACTGAATTTGTAGACAGACCCAACGCTGAACTTGGGGGTGTCTCAATTCAAAAAAGAAAAGAGGTCGAATTTCCTCATGCCAAGCTGCACAGCCACCCCAAAGATTGGAACCAAACTTGGTTCTACTGTAAAGATACCTCCCCTGAAGACGAGAACCCTCTGCCGGGCTACCGTGCCCACCGGCTCTCCAACACTCATCCACTGCCGCAACATCTAAGCGCTATGGAACGGGCCTCATATGCCCCTCAACTCGCCAAACTCCGAGCCTTTATGGCCAACGGTTTATCAGGCGTCGACTTTGTGCGTTGCTGGATATCCTGGAGCATCTTGCCATTAAGTCGCCGCTCCGGTTTAATGTGTGAGTACACTGGTGAAGTAGAAGACTCCCAACGTCACATCGACAGTCAGTTAACTGATGAAGAAGTTACTGAGGGTGTCAAGAAGATTTTGAACGAATCGGAATCTGTCTGCCGCCAAACCGGCTTAAACCCCTTTTACACAAAAAAACAAACCGCTTGATGTAAGTACTGTCCTTCCTTTTTACCTTTGACATATTTTTAAACTATTCAACCTGTGAATATCCTTCTGTTTGTTTATAAACAGGGTGATAATCCATTCTGGAAGAAGAAACCTGCAGAGAAAGCGGCAAAGCCCTCCCGCCACAAAACAAAAACCGTTAAGAAAACCTCAAAGCGGAAGGCAGCTGAACGTATCAGCATGGAACTGGATGACGACACGGATGAACTGGAAGTTGAGGTAGAACTTGATTCACTTGGTTCCCTATTTATGCATCTCATTAACAATGATATTTATCAGGAGGGCGCGGAAGGCAGCCAAGCCGACAGTGTAGAGGTAATTGTCCTTTCCTCCGGTTCAGACTCTCTGCCAACACAAAAAATCCGTTAAGCGATCTGGAAAGTAAGCTTTTCACATCCTCTTGCTCACTTGGATCCAACATTTATTTTGAAGAAGCAACAGCACGAGGCTCGCCGTACAACCCGGCACAACGGCCAAAAGGTCACTTCGACCGGTTTACCTGACACCCCGGTTCGAAAGCGCCGATCTGAGGTCTCACCTCCTTTTGACAATTCTTACCCCAAGGCAGGTTATTTCCGACAAGCTCTTAATCCATCTGATTCAAATTATCAAGTGACACCTCCCTCATCATCTGGCGAGTCAACAGCAACCCAACTCCCTTCTCTCAAAACTGTAGCTGGGTAAGTACTTAAACCCCTTCTCTGAATGTTTTCATACCTTGTATACTATGCTTAATTTTCACATCTTTTTTTGTTTGTAGAGCCAAAGCCAGACCTAGCAAAAAGGCTTGGGTGAACAATCCGTCTGAAGACCAGGTGGTTCTTGAACCGGAGCAAACAGGTGAACCAGACCAAACTGGTGAACCGGAGGGTCCCAATCCTGAAGTCACCTTTGATGACCCACCCCCTCAAGATCACAATATTGATGAACAACCAGAAGATGATACTACTGTGCCTGATATTGAACCGGCAGATCAAATCCGGGCTAGTCCGGTGAGTGCTACTGAAACTCCATCAACTCCAGACAAAGCTGCTGGAGATAAAGAAGGCGAAGTTACCATTACTAGTATTGGTCACACCTCTCCTGGCCATCCTATAATCTTGGCCCAACATAGTGCCAAGGAAGAGCGTGCTGCCATGGAAAAAGGTAAATGGAGCACTGACTTATCAAGCTGCGCTCATCTCAGCGCTCAAGAACTCCACTCCGCTTTTCTAAACCGTCTGCACTCAAACCGTGATTATGAAGCCGGTTTGGTGAACCTGATGAAAGAACACTATGAGGTATTTTCATCACCTTTCCTTTCTTGATTTCAAAGTATAAACATCAGCCCAAGTAGCCCCCAAGGGTTAGTTTAACTTTTGCAAGGTAAACCGGGTCTTTGTAATATCTTAATCCTTGCATGCTGATCCTCCATATGTGAAATCATCGTTTAGAAACAACCCGGTACTTTATCATTGTACTCATGTAGTGTTCATCGGTGTAGCCCCCAAGGGCCGGTTTAGCTTTGCAAGGTAAACCGGGTCTTTAATCAATGCGTCAGTTTTGAACAGATGTACATTAGCCCCCAAGTGTTAAGGATAATGCTTGTTGTACTTGAGACTTGTGAAAAATATGTTGATGACAAAGCAAATAGGCATTAGCCCCCAAGTACAAAGTGCATAACTTGTTATACGCTTGGTACTTAGAAAATACACATCTCATTGTTGATATATCTTCGCCTTTGTAGGCCGAGCTAAGTAAAAGGGATGCTCAAACCGCTGATCTTCAAGAGAACGTAAAGTCTCAACAAGTAGAGGCTTCCAAAGCCAAAGAGGAGCTGACCAATGCCTTGGAAGCTATGGAGAAGTTGAAAGAGACCTTCAAGAAGGAGCGTGCTGACTGGGAAATAGAAAAGGCCGGTTTGATAAAAAAAGGCCGAGGACGCAGAGGCAGCCCTGAAACCGGTAGAGGAAGAACTGTCCGGCTTAAAGCGGCAGGTTGACGCCATGACATTCGCTGTATTTGGTAAGTGCTCTCTCGTGCAGTTTGTCTAATCATAAGATTTTATCAACGACCGGTTTATTGATGCTGAACCATGACAGGGACACGCATTGCTCATCTAGGCTCTGACATGCGGATGAAGCTTAAAGCGGCGTACACCTTGATAGAACCGCTATTCTCTGGATCCCAGCGTGCTATTTGCACTTCAGCGTATAACAAGCCGGCGCCATCGTTGATAAAGGAAACGCTTGAGAAGCTGGCCATGTTACCTGCCCAGATCACCAAACTGAAGAGATCAGCCGCAAGATCAGGAGCACTGACCGCGCTAATCTAGGCCAAGGCATGGATTCCAGATCTTGAACCGGCAGATATCATCAAAGGATATCCTGGCGTGAAAGAGGACGGCTCAGACTTCAATAATGACGATCTGCAAAGGCTGACAAAGGAGATGCGGCCAATAGCAAGCAAACTGGCGGAGGACACCGATTTATCTCACTTCCAACCGGTTTATGATGCTGAGGGAAAGAGACAGCCCGCTGTGATCCATGATGTTGAAGAGCTTGTGCCTCCAATCCGTAAGCATACTTACGCTCCTGACATTGACCCCTCCAGCCTTATCCATGAAGAGGCCGGGTTTCAAGCTTTAACCGGAATCGATTGGTCAATGGTTGATTTCCATCGTCTGGGGAGGGATGAAGAGGATGTGACTGCACAAGATGACCCGCAATCGTCAAGCCGTCCCGATGAAGCATCCTAAACCGGCGACCGGTTTATTAGCTACAGTCTGCCACTGCTTGAAAACAATTATTCAATTTGGGCCGTTTTGAAGCTCCCTGTAATAGGATAGCAGAAACACCTTTATCTGCCATGCCATCGAGCATGCTTGTGTTGCTTGATATTTTGAAAACTTGTTCCACTTTTGGGATCTATTTATGCATAGTCCATTATACTTTGTGTTCCTGCATATAAGAACTTGAAAGCGTCCTAGTGGTTTACCACTGGACGGGTCATGATGCCCAAAAAATATATACATAACTTGGATGGACAACCAAGATTTATATTAACCAGATAAAATAAATAATATCCGTGACATACCTCGTTGGCTGACGAACTGCTTGTATGGTAAAGGTGAAAAACACTAATCCGGAGTGTTGACAACTCCTTACCCTCTTGCCAGTTCATATAGAAACCCTATTGGGCTATAATGGCCGCATAATGCTGATGACATCTAGTCAAAACTAGACCGGAAGAATATAATACCGATGTAAAACTGATCATATACTGAAAACTAAGTGTTGAAAGTCATGCCGGGTTGTAATGAACACCGGTTTATCAGAAAATATTCATAAATCCCTTATCATAAAAAATAGAAAGACAAGAAATATGCAAGGCTTTTCATGGGCTGCCAGGCCCTAAATCAAGGCTTTTCATGGGCTGCCAGGCCGCTGAGTTAAACCATTTTGCAAAGCCTTTTAAGATGGACCTCAATCTTTAGCCAATCACCGTTTTAACTTTGACAAGTTCAGGGTCCATGGGATCGACTTGTCAAACGTTCGATGGGTCATACCAGGTTTACCTGGATGTAGTGGCTTACTTAAAGAGGCAGGATAACCCGGGGTTTTAGGTGAATACACCTGGCTTCCAAGCCTGGCTTGATAGCTTATTACAAGGGTGCAAGCTCGTTGTTCTTTGAGAAGCAAGGAGCCCCCAGGTAATATTTGAGCTGTGCTTAGTGGTTACCTATGTTTGAGCTGTGCTTAATGCAACAGACTCTCTTTGGTTCCACATAATTTCCTTTTGGCTCGAAGCCTATCAAGAGGTGTAGCTATGGTGTGAAGACAATGAAGCCCTTTAGTGATATCCCTTTTTGGTTTTAAACCAATCAAGAGGTGTAGCTATGGTTCGGATACGACCGAGCCCCCTAGTGATTTTCTTTATATCTGTGTGGCCGTATAGGCCGGGTTAATAAAATGCCACTTTGTCAGTAGAAGCTCCTGTAGGCTCACACATGATGTAAAAAGAACAAAGATCCCGCTTTATTCGAGGCCCCGGTTTATTATATAATATATACATTGTCATAAGTATGTACATAAGAAGAGCGTGTAGCTCAGGTATAGTAAGGCCGAAGAAGAGCTATATTCCACGGCTGCTTGGTCTCCTCCTTTGATTTACGTGAGTCTTTGTGCTCTCAGACATCAATGCGGTAGTATGACCCGTTGTGCAGATTTTTGCTGACCACAAAAGGTCCTTCCCAAGGTGGGGATAACTTGTGCATATCAGTCTGATCCTGAATGAGCCGGAGCACTAGATCACCCTCTTGAAAAGTTCTGGTCTTAACCCGGCGGCTGTGATAACGTCGGAGATCTTGTTGATAAATCGCCGAACGTGATGCTGCAAGATAACACTCCTCATCTAGCAGGTCCAGTGAGTCCTGACGTGCCTTCTCATTGTCAGCTTCAACATAAGCCGCCACACGGGGTGAGTCGTGACGGATGTCACTAGGAAGAACCGCGTATGCTCCATAAACCATGAAGAAAGGCGTGTAACCCGTAGATCTATTAGGTGTGGTGTTGATGCTCCATAACACAGAAGGTAACTCCTCCACCCAATAACCCGGTGTCTGCTTTAAAGGAACCATAAGCCGGGGTTTAATACCTCTCAAAATTTCTTGATTTGCCCTCTCTGCTTGACCATTAGACTGGGGGTGAGCCACTGATGCTACATCAAGCCGGATGTGCTCTCGTTGGAAAAATTCCTCCATCTCACCCTTTGACAGATTAGTACCATTGTCAATTATAATACTGTGTGGGAAACCAAACTGGAATATCACCTTTTGATCAATTGAACCGCCGTGGCTGCATCACACTTACTGACTGGTTCTGCTTCCACCCACTTGGTGAACTTGTCCACTGCCACTAATAGGTGGGTCTTTTTGTCCTTGGATCTCTTAAAGGGTCCAACCATATCAAGCCCCCAAGTTGCAAATGGCCAAGTTATTGGAATCATCCTCAACTCCTGAGCCAGAACATGAGCACGGCGTGCAAATTTTTGACAACCGTCACACCTTTTGACTAAATCCTCAGCATCAGCATGGGCTGTCAACCAATAGAAACCGTTACGAAAAGCCTTAGCCACTAAGGATTTTGAAACAGCGTGGTGACCACAATCTCCTTCGTGGATTTCTCGCAAAATCTCATAACCCTCTTGAGGAGATACACATCGCTGAATTGCCCCTGTGATGTTGTAACGATGTAACTCCCCATTGATTATGGTCATTGACTTGGAACGTCGGATTATCTGCTGGGCCAAGGTTTCATCCTCAGGTAACTCGCCCTGGTTCATGTAAACCAAGTACGGGACTGTCCAATCTGGTATAACATGCAAAGCTGCCACCAATTGGGCCTCCAGGTCAGGAATAGCCAACTCCTCCTCTGTTGGTATCTTAACCGACGGGTTGTGTAGGACATCGAGGAAAACATTAGGTGGGACCAGTTTACGCTGAGAGCCAAGGTGACTTAAAGCGCCCGCCGCTTTATTCTTTCGCCGGTCTATATGGTCAACTTGATAACCCTTGAAATGACCAGCCACTATGTCCACCTCTCGTCGATACGCAACCATGAGTGGGTCCTTAGAATCCCAAGTGCCAGATACCTGTTGAGCCACTAGGTCCAAGTCATCGAAGCACTTAACCCGGCTTAAGTTCATCTCCTTAGCCATCCGAAGACCATGGAGTAAGGCCTCGTACTCAGCTGCATTGTTAGTACAAGGGAACATTAAGCGAAGATCATAACAAAACTTGTCACCTCGTGGGGAAGTTAATATAACTCCAGCCCCCAAGCCCTCCAATTGCCTGGACCCATCAAAGTGAATAGTCCAATACGTGCTATCTGGCTTTTCCGCTGGTGCCTGCAACTCTGTCCAATCATTGATGAAGTCCACAAGTGCTTGAGATTTGATTGCTATGCGAGGTGTATACTTGAGTCCGTGAGGTCCAAGCTCGATAGCCCACTTGGCAATCCGGCCAGTTGCTTCTCTGTTTTGAATGATATCTCTCAGAGGGGCTGAACTGACCACTGTGATAGGATGACCCTGAAAGTAATGTTTGAGCTTCCGGCTTGCCATAAACACCCCATACACCAGCTTCTGCCAGTGTGGATACCTCTGCTTTGATTCGATAAGCACCTCATTGATATAATAAACCGGCCGTTGAACCGGATATTCCTTTCCAGCCTCCTTGCGCTCCACAACAGTAGCCACGCTAACAGCCCTGGAATTAGCAGCCACATACAATAGTAAGGGCTCTTTATCGACCAGAGCTGCAAGCACAAGCGGTTCAGCTAACTGCCTCTTCAGATCCTCAAACGCTTTATCAGCCGCATCGCTCCAGACAAAGTCATCCGTTTTCTTTAACATCTGGTATAAAGGGATAGCTCTCTCCCCGAGATGATTGACAAACCGGCTCAAAGCCACAATCCGGCCGGCTAAACATTGAACGTCATTGATACATGCCGGTTTATCCAAAGACATGATTGCTGAATTTTTTTCCGGATTAGCCTCAGTGCCCTTGTTTGATACCAGAAATCCCAAGAGTTTGCCTGCCGGGACACCAAAGACACATTTGTCTGGATTGAGAATCATCTTGTAAACCCGGAGGTTGTCAAAGGTTTCTCTCAAGTCATCTATCAATGTTTCCTCTTTCCTGGACTTTATCACAATATCATCCACATATGCATGAACATTGCGCCCAATCTGCTTATGAAGACAATTCTGAACACAGCGTTGATAAGTCGCCTGGGCACTCTTGAGCCCAAAGGGCATGGAGACATAGCAAAAGGCTCCAAAGGGAGTTATAAAAGATGTCTTCTCCTGGTCCTTAACTGCCATTCTGATCTGATGATAACCAGAATAAGCATCCAAAAAACACAAGCGGTCACAACCCACCGTAGCATCAATAATCTGATCAATACGAGGGAGGGCAAAGGGATCTGCTGGGCAAGCCTTGTTCAAGTCTGTGTAGTCCACACACATATGCCAACAACCGAGCTACCTCCATGATAAACCCTGCGGCCAACAACCGAGCTACCTCTTCACCAATAGCCTTGCAGCTTTCTTCGTTGAAGCGGCGGAGAAACTATCTGACTAGTTTAAACTTAGGATCTATATTAAGTGTGTGCTCAGTGAGTTCCCTTGGTACACCTGGCATGTCAGAAAGCTTCCATGCAAAGATATCCCGGTTCTCACGGATGAACTCAATGAGCGCGCTTTCCTATTTGGGATCCAGGTTAGTGCTGATGCTGAACTGCTTGGATGAATCGCCAGGAACAAAATCAACCATCTTAGTGTCTGTGCCCGATTTAAACTTCAACGCCGGATCGTGCTCTGTAGTTGGCTTTTCAAATAAGTCATGTCTGCCAGATCAACCTTGTCTTTGTAAAACTTCAGCTCTTCCGTGGCACAAACCAACTCAGCGTAAGCCGCATCACCTTCCTCACATTCCAAAGAAATCTTCCTGCTCCCATGTACTGTGATGGTCCCCATATGACGTGGCATCTTAAGCTGCAGATAAACATAACACGGCCTCGCCATGAACTTGGCATAAGCCGGTCGCCCAAATAGAGCATGATACGGACTCTTGATTTTCACCACCTCAAAAGTCAATGTTTTTGACCTTGAATCATGATCATATCCAAAGGCCACCTCTAGGGCTATCTTGCCCACTGGATATGCAGATTTATCGGGCACCACACCATGAAAAACGGCGTTCGACGGTTTAAGATTCTTATCTATCAACCCCATATGGCGGAAGGTGTCATAGTAGAGAATATTGATACTGCTTCCCCCATCCATGAGCACCTTGGTGAACTTGTACCCCCAAACTTGAGGTGCCACCACTAAAGCCAGATGACCCAGATTATCAACCCGGGGTGGGTGATCCTTTCTACTCCATAAAATGGGTTGCTCAGACCAGCGCAAATATTGAGGCACTGCCAGCTCAACAGAGTTCACGGCCCTCTTGTGAACCTTCTGATCACGCTTACACAAGCTAGTGGTGAAGACATGATACTGCCCACTATTCAACTGCTTCGGATTGCTCTGATAACCCGACTGCTGCTGCTGATTCCCCTGATGGTTATAACCTCCCTGGTTACCATGGTTCCCTTGATTGCTATATCCGGTTTGATTGCCTTGAAATCCTGAACCGGAGCTACCGCCTCCATAACCCGGCCCATGGAAACCACCTCCTGAACCGCCGGGCGGGCCATTGTCGTACTGAAACATATTGGAGTTCTTGAATTCTCGCATGATATAACAATCCTTCCAAAGATGTGAAGCTGGCCTCTCCTTTGATCCATGCTTCGGACAAGGTTGATTTAACAGGCGCTCTAGATTGGGGCCTGAACCTCCGCCCTTCTGGGGTTGTTTACCCTTATGACGCTGACCGTTATCCTGAGCATTGGTGTTAGCCACAAAGTCCAAACTATTGTCTGCCTTGCGCTTACCATTGTTCCCATGACCTGTCGGGTTATGCTGTTGTCCCATGGTCTTGCAGTTCTTCTTCCCTTTCTCCAGTTTGTCCTCCTCTGACTCAGGGTCTTTGGTATTATCTGAATCGGCATATTTAACCAAAGCGTCCATAAGTGTTGCCATATCATTGCAGTGACGTTTGAGCCTTCCTAACTTCTGTTTTAGCGGTAGAAACCGGCACTTGCCCTCCAACGTTAACACTGCTGTATCCGCATTGATGCGATCGGATGAATGCAAAATAGCTCAGACCCGCTTCACCTAATGGGCTGTAGAATCCCCATCCTCTTGAACACAAGTGGCCAGGTCCACAATCGACATAGGCTGCTTACAAGTATCCTTAAAATTATGGATAAACCGGTGTTTTAACTCGGCCCATGATCCGACATAGTTAACCAGTAAGCTCTTTAACCAAGTACGAGTTGTCCCCTCCAACATCATGGTGAAATATTTAGCGCACACTGCTTCATCCACATCTAACATCTCCATTGCCATCTCATAACTTTCAACCCATGACTCTGGTTGCAAATCGGCGGTGTAATTGGGCACCTTACAAGGGCCTTTAAAATCCTTGGGCAGTCGCACATTACGTAAAGCAGGGGTGAGACACGGCACCTCTAAGGAACTGAAGACCACACCTGGCTCCACTGTAGAGGTATGGTGAACCGGAGTAGGTTGAAGAGCTACATGCAAAGCTTCTAACTCGGCCTCTCGATGTGCATGACCATGATCCACCACATCCTGCACATTAACACCTCCACCTGCCGGGTTGTGCCCTTGTGGCGAGTTACGGTGACGTGCACTACTTGATACAGCCGGTTCATCCTCAACGCGCCTGCTGTAGCTCCGTCTTGGACGGGGGGTGGAATGAATCCTCTCGCGACTATGCAAATAAGCCTGCTGCTGGTTTAAAGCTGTTTGAAGGAGCTCTCTGACCCGTCGTGTCTCAATCGCAACTGGTGACTCAGCGTCGGTCAGGAGGGCTGCCAATCGTGAAGCGGCGGCCACAATGGATTTCTTGGCTCATAACCCGGCGGGGGGTGCGACCGGTATCTTCTCCTCCTGACCTCATATGAAGCATTCTGGTCCAACCTAAGCCGGTAGGCCCAAGCTTCCAACTCGGCTCATTCTGTAGCCATCCTGGCGTTCTCTGCCGCCAAGTCCGCTTTAGCCTAAGTTATCTGGTCTTTCACCTTTGCAATCTCTGCATTGTGATGATCTCGGGCTGCGGCGTCGGCCCCTGCTGCCATCAACGTTGCCAAAGCGTCGAACAAATCAGACAAAACTTGGGCCGAAGGTGGCGTAGAGCCCCCTGCCCCTGCTGGCGTTGCTGTTGCTGAACAGGAGAGCATTGCTGTGGCGGTAGAGGAGTGATGCGCTGGTTGTGTACCGGCCATGAAAACAGTGACCCGGTTTGGCAGATCGAGGGGGTCCGGAATACTTTTGCCGTCGGAACCTCTGCTAATCCGGCTGTCCTACAACTGATACAATGATTCGGTCTCTCTAGTTGAAGACTCGTCATCAGAACAGACAACGGTTTCTCCATCAGATGTCGGTCCGTCCTCATATTCCGCCCCATGGATGACACCTACGAAAACATGCCTTGCTACAGGCTGAACTGGGGAAGGGCTTGCACGCTGAGCTGTCTCGATGATGTCGGTGCAGGTGTCGGGCTCAGGGCCCGGCTCGCCAATCTTGCCGATGAAGACGTGAATCCCACCAAAGGGTACCCGGTACCCATATTCGATCGAACCGGCCATGGGACCCCATCCCGCGTCATCGATGTAGAGCTTGCCGCGACGACTCTTCGTCATCTGGCCCACAACGTATCCCTTGAGTCCATCAAAGCCGACCTTCATGAACTCGAAACCATCGTGCGATAGCCCCACGGTGGGTGCCAACTATCGTGGGTTTGTCACGACAGATGTCCTCGTGAAAGGACTTAGTCGTGGAGCCATCGCTACAGGTTAGCTTAAAGGGGTTAAACCAAACAAGGGGACACGAGGGATTTTATACTAGTTCGGCCCCTTCGTTGAAGGTAAAAGCCTACGTCTAGTTGTGATTGATATTTCTAGGGTTCCGATGACCAGGGAGCGAATCCGCTTTGCCTGGCTCTCGAGTAGTTGTCTGTTGTCCCTAAACTGCGCCCGGGTCGTCCCTTTATATACATAGGTTGATGCCCGCCGGTTTACAGAGTCCCGAGGCCGGATCATAGATGTGTCCGGCTCGGTCTTTATTCCTTTAACTTACAATACAAGATACATGAAAGAGTCGGTTTACATCTACAGGCCTTAACCCGCCTTTGGGCCTTGGGCCTTCGTAAAGCACCTCCATCCTCACGTCTTCATGGGCTTCTATCTTTGTGGAGCTAACCTCGCCACTCCTAGTCAGCTTACCTCAAGTAATCATATCCCCAACAATAGGTTTAGACTTGCTAATGGCCCAAGATGATTATAGGCCTACGTTTTGGCCCATATGAGTAATGGGCCGGCCTAAAGACCGACAACACTGAGATCCACTGAACCTTCTGGCCTAAATTATAGCATACCGACCAAGAATAAACCTAGACTATACAATAAAAGAATCATGGCATATTAAATCCACTGGGAATCAAAGTTCACTACCATTGATAATAAAGCGCAACGTGACCATGGATTACATACACTGGGGATCAAAGGTCACCACCAGTGCATATAAATGCTCTGACAAAATAATATACAAAACTGAGAGCACTTCAGAAGGCACTAGGCCTGGCCAGGACGGGCTCCGCAAGAAGTCGAACAAGCCGATGAGACCTCAGTTGTGTCAACCTTAGATGCTCCATCCCTAACTGTATAGCACCATAGTGTGCAAGGCAGTCCTCCGAGATCTTCATTGCATCTTTGACTTCAAGTCAGAGCTGAGCTGAAGTAAGCCTTTCCGCTTTAAGTTGGGACTGAAGAAGTCGAACTAATTGAGGCAGCGGCTACATAGAGGTTGTCTCATAGCTGCTGGTGAGTAGCTTCAACTCACTATCTTCATCAAGATAGGACATTGGGGTCATCTCGCTCTCTTCAAGATGGTTTGGCTCACTATCTTCCCTAAAGTTCTGCCTGGCATAAGAGATACGACTATGAAAGAGAAATAAGGAGACACGTAACAGGTTTCATAATTATATAAGTGATGACCCACAACTATAGGGGATCTATTGTAATCCTTTCAATAAGTAAGAGTGTCGAACCCAACGAGGAGCAGAAGCAAATGATAAGTAGTTTTCAGTAAGGTATTCTCTGCAAGCACTGAAATTATCGGTAATAGATAGTTTTGTGATAGGATAATTTGTAACGGGTATCAAGTAATAAACGTAAATAAGGTGCAACAAGATGGCCCAATCCTTTTTATATCAAAGGACAAGCCTGGACAAACTCCCGAGGACACATGGGAATTATCGTCAAGCTAGTTTTCATCACGCTCATATGATTCGCGTTCGTTACTTTGATAATTTGATATGTGGGTGGACCGGTGCTTGGGTACTGCCCTTCCTTTGACAAGCATCCCACTTATGATTAACCCCTCTTGCAAGCATCCGCAACTACAAAAGGAGTATTAAGGTAAACCTAACCATAGCATGAAACATATGGATCCAAATCAACCCCTTACGAAGCAACGCATAAACTAGGGTTTAAGCTTCTGTCACTCTAGCAACTCATCATCTACTTATTACTTCCGAATGCCTTCCCCTACGCCCAAACAATGGTGAAGTGTCATGTAGTCGACGTTCACATGACACCACTAGAGGAAAGACAACATACATCTCATCAAAATATCGAACGAATGCCAAATTGACATGATTACTTATAGCAAGACTTCTCCCATGTCCTCAGGAATAAACATAACTACTGACAAATCATATTCATGTTCATAATCAGAGGGGTAATATGCATAAAGGATCTGAACATACGATCTTCCAACAAGTAAACCAACTAGCATCAACTACAAGGAGTAATCAACACTACTAGCAACCCACAGGTACCAATCTGAGGTTTTGGGACAAAGATTGGATACAAGAGATGAACTAGGGTTTGAGATGAGATGGTTCTGGTGAAGATGTTGATGGAGATTGAGCCCCTCCCGATGAGAGGATCGATGGTGATGATTTCCCCCTCCGAGAGGGATGCTTCCCCGGCAGAACAGCTCCACCGGAGCCCTAGATTGGTTCCGCCAAGGTTCCGCCTCGTGGCGGCGGTTTTTCATCCCAAGAGCTTGCTTATGATTTTTTCCAGGATGAAAGACTCCATATATCCAAAGATGGGCACCGGAGGCCTGCCAGGGGGCCCACAAGGCAGGGGGCGCACCTAGGGGGGTATGGTGCGCCCCCCACCCTCGTGGATGGTGGGTGGCCCCCCTCTGGTGATTTCTTTGCCCAATATTATTTATATATTCTAAAACTGACTTCTGTGGAGTTTCGGGACTTTGGGAGTTGTGCAGAATAGGTCTCTAATATTTGCTCCTTTTCCAGCCCAGAATTCCAGCTGCCGACACTCTCCCTCTTCGTGTAAACCTTGTAAAATAAGAGAGAATAGGCATAAGTATTGTGACATAATGTGTAATAACAGCCCATAATGCAATAAATCTCGATATAAAAGCATGATGCAAAATGGACGTATCAACTCCCCCAAGTTTAGACCTCGCTTGTCCTCAAGCGGAAGCCGATATCGAAAAATATATCCACATGTTTAGAGATAGAGATGTAGATAAAATAAAATACGGCCATGAGGGCATCATGATCATTCTTAGAACAACAATATATATATATATATATATATATATATATATATATATTGCCATATGATTTCTTATGCTAAAGTAACAATTCATTCACAATTTTATGTACGAATCAGAAACTTCATTGAAAACTAACAAACTATAATCTCAGTCATTGAAGCAATTGCAATTTATCATAACATCGGAAAGAGTCAATATAAGAGCTTTTCAGCAAGTGCCCATACTCAACTATCATTTAGTCTTTCACAATTGCTAACACTCACGCAATACTAATGGGTATAAAGTTTTAATCGAACACACAGAAAGATAGGGACTTATAGTTTTGCATCCCAACCTTTTACCTCAAGGGTAATGTCAACAATAATAGTTTATGAAAACCCACATCCAATTAGCTATATATGTCAGGAATCTTTCCAACACACACTCACTGCAAAAAAAAGACACATCCGTGACATTTTAGGCTGAACAATTTTTTTCCTGTCATACTTATGACACTTCTATGACGATAATTGTGACAAAACCCGGTATCATCATAGATGTGGTGGGGTCCTACTTATATGACAAAAAATCATGACAGAAAATGGGCTTTTCGTCCTGGGTGGGCATGACATTCTTTGGGCCGTCCAGGACAGAAAAAACCGTGGTAGAAGCGAGGGCGAGGAAAATATCAGGGTGTTCCCGGTTACGGTGGGTGGTCAGGGCCGAGCGATGCGCGTTTCTCTCATACGCGCATGCGCGTTGGTATGAGGCATTGGGCTCTAACTAAACCCGAGCGAGGCGTTGGGCTCTAACTGAACCCGAGCGATTGCACTACAGGCTACGCGTTACTGAACCCGAGCGACCGATCGATGGCTGTTAACTGAACCCGATCGAGCGATTCCTTCGCTACTGCTGCTAACTGAAGCCGATCGATGCTGCCTCTGGATGAACAATGAGCATTTTAGGGGGGGTTGGATGAACAGTTCCCGGTGGGGGTGGGTGAACAGGACCCCGTGGTGTTGCCTCTGGATGAACAGTACCCCGATCGATCGAGCCGGTTGGGGCTGGATGAACAGGACCCCATGGAGGGCAAGATGAACAGGACCACCCTGTGGAGGGCAGGATGAACAATAGATGGTGGAGGGCTGGATGAACAGTAGCCCGTGTAGGTGTGGTTGAACAGGAGCCCGTGGAGAGGGCTGGTTGAACAGTAGCCAGTGGAGTAGCGCGCGGTGGAGGCTGATGAACAGGAGCCCATGGATGAACAGTCGCAGGCGGAGGCTGGAGGAGGTGGACGGTGGATGAACAGTAGCCCATGGAGGCTGGAGGGGGTCAACGGTGGAGATGAACAGGACCCCTGTTTCGACCGTAGCGCTCCAACACAAGTCTGTTTCCTTTGTTTTGCGGTACGCCACACCCCTCCCGATCAACAGGACCCCCGTTTCGACCGTAGGAGGTCCGTTTCCTCTGTTTTGCGGTACGCCAGACCCCTCTCGATGAACAGGATCCCATTTCGAATGTGGCCGGTCGAACACAAGGCCGTTTCCTATGTTCTGTGATACGCCAGGCCTCGTTTCCATCGGTTGTTCCGTCTAAGCCCTCCCGATGAACACGACGACACATTCCGTTCTGACCTAGCCGGTTGGCTCCCCATGAACACGACGACAACGTTGTTTCTCCGTTCTGACCCAGCCATGTACATGAGCCCTGGCCGTACGTATGCGCGAGTAGGCGTTCGAGACACTGCTCATATGTACGTATGTGGCCGTATTTTCTTTCTTGCACACTGGCCGCTATACGTACGTGTACATGCCACCTGCGCGCCTCTACTATGACACGTGCGCGCCTCTACATCGACCAGTATGTATGTACACGTTTGCGACCAGAATGACAATGCTTGTCGGCCTTCTGGGAACAGGGGTCCCCAGACTTGCCCGCCTGCAGCCGACGGCATGGCTAAAAGGGGGCCCAGCACGGCCCATCTTCACCAACACAAACCCAAGACCCTCGCGAGGGGCCAAGCCTCGCGGGGCGGACGACACGGAGCTTCCTCAGGCGCGGCCTCGTCAGGCTGGCTCACAAGGAGGCAGAGAGATCAAGGCGGGGTACCTCACGAGGTGCCCGTGATGCAAGCCATGACAACCGGGGGCGCCAGGCGGGTGCCAGCCCGCGCAGCGTCCTCCCTTCCTCTTTGGTGCAAAGGGGGCTAGCGCAGCCGCGAAGTACCGAGGCATCAGGCAAAGGTTGCCATTTTGGTGCAATGAGACCAAGACCAGGAGGACTGCGAGACGGAGGTCACCGTAGAGCCCAAGACGGCGTCATCACCAGAGCTTTGCGCGGGCGAAGACTACTTTTGTCAAGATAGTTGATACTAGCTGTCCCCCTTCAAACTAGCCCGCCATTGTTGGCTCCCTTCCCGCTCGATATATGGGAAGAGGAACAGGGCCTCTATAAATAGGACCAGCCACCCATAGACACGGAGGGACAGAGAGACAGAGCAAGGAGAGGCAGGGAAAGAGAGAGAGAAGATCAAAAAGAGAGAGAGAGAGAGAGAGAGAGAGAGAGAGAGAGAGAGAGAGAGAGAAAGGTGACTGAGCTCCTCCCAGCAGTTCAATCACCCCAGCCAAGAACAGACCCTCACGAGGCTGTTCTTCCTTGTATTGTTCATCACCATCAGCCCAAGAGGCAATCCACCACACCACACACTGGAGTAGGGTATTACACCACAACGGTGGCTCGAACCAGTATAAACCCTGTGTCTCTTGCGTTGTTCTTTCCTTTGTTCAGATCCTAGCAAGGCGGAGGGGTGCAGGTAGGTAGGAGGCGAAATCTCCGTGCGCACCCCAGTGTTCGAACCTCAAGGGTCTGCCGGAACCCGAAATCCGACATTTGGCGCGCCAGGTAGGGGTGCGCCGGAATCCACCTTCTACCGCTTCGCGCCCCATCGCGTTGTCATCACCATGTCCGGCGACCAGGCGGGCAACCCAGATCCGTGGGCAGCATGGCCCGCCCGCGCAGAGCGGCTTGCCTCCGGCGACCCCGTGCCCCAGGCAGCTCGCGGTCCGCAGGGCGCTGCGGACCGCGGGCGACGCAGACAGGCTCCGACATCTCTCACACCGCGGCATGCGCGGTCGGCAGCAAGGGCCTCCAATCACGCCGCGATCACGACACTGTACACCCGCAGGGAGCAGGCGAACTTGAAGGTCGTGCTTACAGTGGCCCGAGAGCTGCTGCAGTGCAGACTGCTAGAGGGCGGCCACGACGTGCTGCTGGAGCGAGTGGCAGAGCTCCTGGGCTTCACCGCCTCGGGGGCTCACCCCTTCTCCACCCAGCTCCCATCTCAGGCCCAGGGCGGCCCGCGTGGGGGCGGTCCGCGAAGAAGAAGGACTCGACGCAACCCGTGACCCCAGTGGACAGCCACGCTACCCCCCACGGTGGGCGCGTCAGGCAGGTCCGCGTGGCATGCGGGGCATTACGGAGGATTCCGCATGGCATGCGCCGGAGGAATACGTGCCCCTCATGATAGACCGAGGACACCCACATGAGAGCGAACAAGGCTCGCTCCTCAGCCCAAGCTGGGGGGACGAGGCACCAGAAGCTGAGCCTTTCCGGGAGCCCCGAGATGGTCCCACTGGCCACGATGGCGCCAACGATTATCGGGTACCGCTAATTTTTCAAGAGCAGGCATACGCTAACCATGGATCGCAGGAGGTGCAGGTTGCCACAGCGAGCAGCTGCCCCGCTCCCACAGTCTCCTGCCCCTCGGGAGGAGGGCGCAGGGGGCTGCAGGAGAGGGGCCGGGATCCGACATCATCACCGCAGCGTTCGGAGCAAGGTGCTCTCAGGAGGTAGACCCTCCACTGGGGAGGTGCCTCAGGGCCTGCCCCCGGCGGAGGACCCGTGGTCGTTGGGGGAACCGCTGGCGACCGCTCTACCCTATCGGCGGCGTCCTGGTTTCCGGTCGTCGTCGATGTCACTAGAGTGTGGCGCAAGGCGGGGCCCTCATCTGGCGATATGAAGCAAGGCCGGTACCTATGAAGAAGGCCCAGTGCCTGTGAAGCTCGCCGCCCCGTGACACTCTCACGTAATAATGAGTGGGGCTGTACACGCCTCGGAGTCTCAGGGGTGCCGGCCTCAGGCCCTGGGGCTCCCTCCCACGCCCAGTGGTAGCACTTAGCTCCGCGCTGGTGAGAAGACGTCCAAGACTAGACTAGGTGCCGGATGCGGCCTTTTGTTTGCTTTCGTCGCTTTTCCCTTTGGTTGTCGTTTTCCCCCGTTGGATTCAAGTTGGATTCGAATTTGAGATTTGCGTGTGTTCGGGGAGGGGTGCTTAGTCTCGTTCGAGCAATTTCTCGCGTTTTGGTTGCCGCATCGCCCCAGCTTCCTCCCCTCGCGAGCCCCTCGCGAGCCGGGTCAGGCCTAGCTTGCGCGCAACCCAGACTGCCGCCGACGTGACCTCTCAGGAGGATGTTTTACTGCAGATCCTACGAACCCAATCAGGGAACACCCGAAACACCACAACCCCCCGCGGGCTGCCTCAGGGCCAGCACGGGACAAAGGTAAACTAGCCGACCAGCGCGTCGCTTGGGCCAACCACTTGGCGCGGGCGCATGGGCAATGTAGCGTCTACTAATATGATGAACACAAGTTTTACATAAGGGGCTCCCCCTCCAAAATGCTCTCACTGCAATCAGGCCAAAACCTGAGCTCTATTCATGCAGGGTAAGGAAGTAGGAGCGATGCACAATCAGTCGGATGAATCTCCCAATGCGTTCTCAAGAGCACCACCCGAGCCGTTGTTGGCGTCGCTGAACTCGCCATCGCTGCCCGCGTCGCCGCCAGCGGCGTCAGGGCCGTTCATCACGCCGCCCTCGTCGGCCGCCACGATCGCGTCGTCGTTGTCTGAAGCAAAGGCTCTGATAAGAGCGTCCACATTGTCCTCCATCCAGCGCGCCAGGTCGCCTCGGACGGCCTGGGGGACTGGGGCGATGGCGGCGTCAAAATCAAAGTGGGGATCCATGTCTTGGAGGTGGCTGAAGACGCGAGAAAAGGCGCGCCCAAGCAGGCCGCGGCTCCTCTCCTCCACCAACCTGTCAGCCCTGACCGACCGCGCCTCCAGCTGCGTCACCACGTCAGTGAAGAACTGAAGATTGCCAGCATAGTTGACTGCGTGCGGCTCGCCAACAGCCGCCTCGCAAATGTTGCCCAAGGCTGCGATGGCTCTCTCCCGGAGCGTGGCAAGCATGGGGCCATGCTCATGCTCCAGGATCCGCCGCTGACGGATCTCGTCCGTGTTTTGGCCCGCGACGACATCAGCCTCCTCCACCCGCTGGCGAAGAAGGAGCACCTCGGCCTGGGAAGCGGTTAACTCACCTTGCGTCACCTCAAGAGCGGCCTGGAAAGCGTCGGCCCGCCGCGTCGCCTCCTCTAGCTTGGCCCTCAAGGCAGCAGTCCTGCCTTCAGCTTCGGCCCGGATCAACCTGAGGTTCTCGTTGAACTCGTGCTCGAGGTTCAAATGCGCCATCGCCACTCGGCGTCCGACCTCCTCCAGGACACGGGCTTCTCGTGCGGCGACATCATCCTCCGCCTGCATCACCAAGCGCTCCCTCGTCTCCAGACGCTCGTACTCATGGGTGCATTCGGCGGCTTCCAGCGTCAGCGCCTCCTCACGCTTCTAGAGCTCTGCTGAGTCGCCGGAGGCCACCTTCATCGACGCGAGAGCTGCCTCGCGCAGCTCCACCTGCTCCTCCAGTGAGTGGCACCAGGCCAGGAGCTCCCGAGCCCGCTCCTCCGCCGCCGTTCGCCGCCGGTCAGCTTCCCGAGCCTCCTCAGCGGCCCAAGATCGGGCCTCCCGAGAGGCCACCAGCGACGCCTTGGCCTCTGCATCGTCAAGATCGCGCTGACGGCACGCAAGGGCGATGGCGCCCTCCAGCTCGCGCCTCTCTGCAGCCAGGCGCAGGCCCTCGGCCTCAAGGCGCGCGTCTTCATCGGCAAGCTCCTCTCCAAGCAGGCTTACCGCGTCAGCCGCCCTTCGAAGGAATCCTTGGCGGAGAGCGCGACGCTCCCGAGCATGCTCGATCACGTCCTCCACACCATCTTCTGCCCCAAGCAAGTGTCGGGGGCCGCGAGCCAGCACTCCCCCTCCGGGCTGAGGGCTAGCACCCTCGCGACGGCCGGGCACGCCGCGTCAGAAGCTCGGCCGGGGGCCAGCTCGTCCCCAGGTGAAGATCGCAGGAAGCACCTTAGCCAATCGCAGTCCACGATCAGGCGAGAAGCCCACGGCAGGCCAGCTATGCCACGAGAAGGCCCGCGAAGGATCGCGAGGTGCGCAATGCCTCGATACGCCTCGGGACGGTTCGCCTTGTCAGTCGCCCGCACCACAAGGGCTCCACTGCTTGGAGCGCTTGAGAACGATGGAGGGGGCGAAGCCAAGGGGGACAGCTCCTCAGCCGTCTCCGCAAGCTCGACTGGAAGGGGCCTGTGGAGCAAGAGTCAGTAAGAGCAACAGGAGGATCGGGAGCTGGGAAAGGAGAAGGCTTACTCATTAGTGGCGAAGTACTTCCTACGCTTCAGCAGGCGACAAGGGTAATCGTCGCTCAGGGCCTCCCTTCTCTTCCGGAGGGCCTGGAAGTCCACACGGAAGCAGCCTAAGAGTCGGGCGTAGGGATCAACCTGCGACGAAGATGGAGCGTCAAGGCGATCTGCGTCAGGGGCACCTACCTGGCGTGCACCGCCAATCGCCTCGCCAAGAGAAGCCGCCGGAGCCTTGGTGGCCTCGGTCGAAGGCGCAGAGGGCAGCTGCTTGTCACCCTCAGCCTCGGCGGCACGGGCCCCGATAACTGCTTCCTCACGAGCCTTGCCTGGCACTGTCACCCCACCGGGAGCCCCCTCGGCCTCTGGCGCCTCGAGCCTCCCTGCTCCGCCACTTGAGGAAGAGTTGCCTGGGCCGACTGGAAGGGCAGTCACCACCACTGGGTTCTCACGAGGCCCCTGAAGGCCGACGGGGTGCGGCCCCCACTCATCGAAGATAGGCATCTGCCTCACAAGATCGCCCCCGCTCTGGCAGAGGTACAACAAGGCCCCTCCCTGCTGGATACTGCCAGGGTTGGGGTCCCCCGTCAGGGTCAAGAGCGCTGTCCTCAGCACTTCAGGTGTCAGGTCCTCTTCCTGGAGCCTCATACGATCATCGCGCCCGCTGAAGGCCCACATCCAGTGGGAGTGGTGCTGGAGAGGAGCGACGCGGCGTAGCAGGAACTCCTTCACCACCTTTGGCGCTGTCACGCCAAGCGACCTCAAGAACACGAAGCGGTGCCAGACGAAGACGAGCCGAGGGCTCTCAAGCGTCTCCTGGCCCCAACCCAAATTGGGGACAGCAGGCGAAGTTGGCTCCGACAGCAGGGGGCTGGGCACCCCAGCATCCACATACAGCCACCGCTCGCGGAACCCAGCCGCGGGCAGAGGGAGCTTGAAGTCAATCCCAGAGGCCACTGTCTCAGGCGCGGCAACGAAGCTCACACACGTCCAGCGTTGGGTAGGGTCAACAAGACGCAGCGAGAAGAAGTGGCGCAACAAGGCAACCAAAGGAAGGATGCCCATCATAGCCTCGCAAACAAAGGCGAAGACCGAAAGGAGAGCAATGGGTTCAGGACCCAGATGCATCAGGTGGATCTGATAATGGGAGAGCACGACATTGAGGAAATCAGAAAAGGGAGGAACCAGACCCGCCCACAGGGCGTCGGCAAAATACGGGACCTCGGTGGCTATCCTGCCGATGGAGAAGTGGGACACGGGCCAAGCCTCGTCCTCCCGCATTCATTGAAGATGGTGGCCAGAGCCAAGCTGACCTTGCCCAAGCCCTCGGCGGGGGCCGCCAACGGCAGCAGGCAAGGTGGAGACACGGGTTTCTCCCCTCTTCCCTTCTTCGTCGGAGCCATGGCGATGGGAAGGAGGGGAAGGTTCAAGATTGAGTTGGAAACAGTAACTAGAGTTCAATCGGAGGAAGGACAGAGGGCGCTCGAGCAACCAAACAGGGGAACGGCTGTGTACGACTACGGGTCCACCTAGCATGGCGCAAGATAAGGAGGGCGTGGGGGAACAGTGCCGCCCACGTCCAATCAACCACCATGTGGCGCCCAAGGACGCATGCTGTTAGGGCCCGCGGCGCTTCGCTCTTGCCCTTCCGCCTCCCAGCACGGCCAAGTCCGGGCGCGCCTTGGGCCCGGGGGCTACTATCGGTGTTCTGGGAATGGGGGTCCCCAGACTTGCCTGCCTGCGGCCGGCGGCGTGGCTAAAAGGGGGCCCAGCGCGGCCCATCTTCACCAACACAAACCCAAGACCCTCGCAAGGGGCCAAGCCTCGCGGGGCGGACGACGCAGAGCTTCCTCGGGCGCGGCCTCGTCAGGCTGGCTCACGAGGAGGCGGAGAGATCAAGGCGGGGTACCTCACGAGGTGCCCGTGACGCAAGCCATGAGGACCGGGGGCGCCAGGCGGGTGCCAGCCCGCGCAGCGTCCTCCCTTCCTCTTTGGTGCAAAGGGGGCTAGTGCAGCCGCGGAGTATCGAGGCATCAGGCAAAGGTTGCCATTTCAGTGCAACGAGACCAAGACTAGGAGGACTACGAGACGGAGGTCACCGTGGAGCCCAAGACGGCGTCATCACTAGAGCTTTGTGCAGGCGAAGACTACTTTTGTCAGGATAGTTGATACTAGCTGCCCCCCTTCAAATTAGCCCGCCATTGTTGGCTCCCTTCCCGCTCGATATTTGGGAAGAGGACCAGGGCCTCTATAAATAGGACCAGCCACCCACAGAACACGGAGGGACAGAGAGACGGAGCAAGGAGAGGCAGGGAAAGAGAGAGAGAGAGAGAAGATCGGAAAGAGAGAGAGAGAGAAAGGTGAATGAGCTTCTCCCAGCAGTTCATCACCCCAGCCAAGAACAGACCCTCGCGAGGCTGTTCTTCCTTCTATTGTTCATCACCATCAGCCCAAGAGGCAATCCACCACACCACACATTGGAGTAGGGTATTACACCACAACGGTGGCCCGAACCAGTATAAACCCTGTGTCTCTTGCGTTGTTCTTTCCTTAGTTCAGATCCTAGCAAGGCAGAGGGGTACAAGTAGGTAGGAGGCGAAATCTCCGCGCGCACCCCAGTGTTCGAACCTCAAGGGTCTGCCGGAACCCAAAATCCGACAATGCTACGTACGCTGGGTCCCAGCAGTCAGGGGGAAATGTTTTTTGCCAAATACGGTGGCCCGTCCGGTGGGTCCCCACTGTCAGGTGGAGGAAAAATTATTTTTTGTGTAATAAGGAGGCACTTCCTTGCGGCTGCCATGGACCCAGCTGTCAGCCTCTCCACGTACTGTACTCTTCTGATGGAAGTCGTTTCTTGACCATGTTGACCACGCCGCACCGAGAGCACCAGGGCAGTGGATGACGGCGAGGCCTAGGAAGGGGACGATGCGGAGCCGGGGAAGACGCGGCAGTGGATGCCCACGCGGAGAGGAGTATGAGGGTTCACTGGTTCGGCTGCAGTGTGAGGCTGCCATCGCCGCAAAATAACAGGGGGTGTGGGTGAGTGGAGGGATACCCTGGCCAGCGGTGGAAGTAGTAGGGGCGGTGAGGCATGCGCGGCAGCACAACCGGCCACGGGAGGTAGGAGCAGGCGGCACGACCGGCACTGCTTTGGGCGGCTGGAGCAAGAAGACCAGAGGTTGAAGAAGCACGACGGCCGTTGGATGGACATCGTACGGTCACTGCAGCTAGAATCGTTTATATTGACTAAGTTGACAAAGCCCTTGGTACACGTCTACTTAGTAAGCCCACTTGTCAGCTTCCGAAACGGTGCGTCCCAGATGTCAGGGGGAGGAATCATTTTTTGGGCGGGTGAAGCTAGAATATCTGAGATTGAAGAAGAAGCACGACATCCATTGGATGGACATCCAACGGCCACTACTGCTAGAAGCGTGTGTTGACTATAAGTTGACAAAGCCTTGCATACGCGTCAACTCTTTTTTTTGAGGGGACACGTCAACTTAGTAAGGCCACAAGTGAGTGGCAGAGAACTTATAGCCCATTTGAGATTTGTAAGAATGTGCAGCCAATTTTTGAATTCTAATGGAATTTACTACAACCCATTTACAGTTTGTTAAAAGTACAGCCCATTTCAACCAACCTTTCAAAACAGAATTCAATAAAATTTCCCACATTCTGATGGGATCCGAAATATTTTTATCCCCAGATTTCTAGTCAGATTAAATACAATTTCAATATAAATTTATATTACGTAAAAATCCAACGAAATATTATGCTCGCAACAATTAATGAAATTAAAATTTTCAATATCCAAAAATAATATTTTATAAAGTAATTATGTGTTTGGTGCATTTTTTATAGTTACTGCCGAGTTTTTATAATTACATCCCATTGATTATTTCTTAAAGACCATTTTCTTGTTAAGCCTAATGCATCCCTCCTAGGAAAGATTTGCAGCCCAGCGGGTCAGAGAATAACAACTTGACCTTGCGTGGGTATTCCTAAAAAAAGTATAGCTGGGCTAGCCATTTTCAGCTTGAAAAAAATTAATATCTGGGCTGGATATCTGGCCTGGGCTAGACGGGCCACAGCCCGCCTAGTTAATAGTTGCAACGATGTTTTCGTTGTTGTTTAGAGGAGAAAAAATAATATCTGGGCTAAACATCGCTCAAGAAAAACTCTGCAGTGCTCACACCTAAAAAACACAAATACTGCTTGAGCTTCTTGGTCCCAGCTGTCGGTCGCTTCTTGTTTAAATCTCTCGTTTATTGACTACATAGGTTGACAATAGTGTGGGACCCTGATGTCAGGAAACCAGGAGGAAGCAAAAAAAATATTGTTTTATATACTAATAAGGAGGCACTTGTGTACGTGCAGCTATGGCCCTGGTGGGTCCCCATTGTCATCCTCTCCAAGTAAAGTCATCTTCTCATCCTCATGTCCGTTGACCGTGTTGACAACGCGAGACGGCGGCGCCACGACAAGCGCAACAACTTGAAGGACGACAGAGAGGGCCTCGCGGGCCCTACGGATGGTCTGATACAGCGCCCGCTGCTCATTCGAGAAGCCAGGATCATAGGGCCACATGTCCGCAATGGCATTGTCGTTCGCTTATTCACCGATGCTCGCTGAGGAGACGGAGGTTGCAGCATAGGTCCTCCTGCGCTGGTAGCTCTTCCGCCATTAGGGCATCGAAGTGCGGCCGCACCTCCTCTATGGTGAACACAACATGAACCGGCTTGGACAGTGGCGTCGGCTCCTGGTCGGAAGCTACGTCCATCGTCTGATTGTCGTTGCTTAGCTTGGCAAGGTAGCTGGCGAGCCAGCATGTCCGGCTGCTGGACTGAGTCTGACTGCCCTGGCCCACCCAGACCGCCTCCCTCGCCCGCACGCGCTTTCCGCCCGAAATGGTCAGCGCCACCCGCCCCACTTCCCAGTGCATGCGATTGCTCCGCCTTGAAATGACACAAGTGTCGTCCGTCCGTCCTTCTGCCACCCACATTAATGATACATGGTTGCCGAGGTGGCTACTCCGGCGCCACACATCCGTCCCTCTACAGCCCACCATTCCTATATAAACTGTTGCGCCGGCCATAGCCGTAGTCATCCGCATACGTTCCTGTTCTCCTGTGCACACCACTACTGCCCACCATGCCTTCATCATGCTCCAGCGCTCTTCGGGACGGGCGGACGACGGACCACAAGGAGATGGCAGCCATTTCTGCCGACTGGCTGGCCGGCAGGCAGCCGGAGGACGACGACGTCCCAATGGAGAACATGGTAGTCGACGATCCGGCGCCAACCCCCTCCTACGCGCCATCCTCGCCGGTGCATTGCACCATGACCATCGGCGAGGCTCATGCTCAATATAGGGACACAGTGAGGCAGAAGCGTGAGGAGCAGTTCCGGGAGGCGTAGGCCGACGCCGCCTACAACCACCATCTCCTCCAGGAGCACCTGCAGGCGGAGGAGCAGATCGCCGAGGAGTAGGCGGAGCAAGAGGCGCTGCTTGAATCATTCCGCTCCACCTGCGAGGGCCGCCTCGAGTGCTGGCGGTACCGCATGCTGGTGGCGGAGGCTGCGGCTGCCTACAAAGAGGGCGATGAAGCGGGCGAGGCGCTGTTTGGCGAGACCTAGGACGAGGCAGAGGACAATTCCGGCTCCGATGAGTCCCCGCTCCGCTGGCGTCGACGAGGCCCGCGGCGCCAACAACGAGGCAGAGGACACTGCCGGCTCCGCCAAGGCCCCACCCTGCCGGCAACAAGGGGAGGATTTCCCCTGCTCCGCCGAGGCGCCGCCCGCCGGCAACGAGACAAAGGACATCGCCGGCTCCGCCGAGGCCCTGCCCCGCTGCCAGCGAGGCCGCACCACACATAAAACGAGGATGAGTAGAACACGGTAGGTCGCCGCCGCTCGGGTCCAAGTAAGGCCACCGCTGCTACCCTCGGTTGAAGCCAAGCTAGGCGGGTTGACCACTGACGGACGGTTAGCTTCTTGGCGGCGACGTGGAGTCAGAGAGCTGTGTTGGAGAAGGACACTGCTTCTACTTAACTGCGGGTGCAGTTGGCTAACTGACACGTGGGCCCAATAGGCATCTGGGCCACATGTTAGTTATGCAACTACACCTGCAGTTAAGTCACTGAAGCTTCTATTCGGCTCAGCAGGACACATGTGGGTAGCTTCGGTTAATTAATTATACCTCCAGCACACCCCTTTTTAGTTGAAGAATGTATGAAATGTAATGAAATCCGGCATGTTTATATGAAATCCGACCATGTATGAATGAATTTATTTCGATTACTTCGAATTCTTGTATCACTAGCATTGGATGAACATGCAAAACAATACGTACTAGCATTATTCCCTGGGTGATCACCTCGTTTGCAGCAGTTTCACATGTACTCCCTCCGGTCCTTTCTAGTCTGCATACAAGTTTTGTCTGCAGTCAAAGTATCTCTACTTTGACCAATCTTATAGAAAAAAGTATGCACTTTCACAATATGCGAAGTAAAAAGGAATACATGGAGTACAAAGAGTTTGAGCAGCTTTTTAGCGTTCCTGTACATTGCAATCAAACACACTGGCCTGGCAATTCATAGAGAACATTCAAAATGATTGATGAGTATGCATCTTAGTGATTCACATGTCAGAGCCAATATTTACTTCACAACTAAAGAATAAAGAAAAATGGATCGACCCTGCTGACAGCAATGGGCGTCCCATTCGAAAATATCAAACGCATGTCTTCTTGCTAAAATCAATGAGCAAAATTTGACAAGGTTTTCCCATTCCAAAATATCAAATGCCTACGATTGTGGAATGGGTGGGGTTTGTCATCAGTTCGGACATTGACATGGTACCTCGTGCTAAATAAACCACGTGTTCTTTTTGTGCAGTTCCACCAAAATCAACCAAATTCACGCGTAGCTTGTATGATTTCGCCCTTATATGTTGCAACACCTTGAACTTATCAGAACCTCCTTTCTTGTGGTGGAAATGAATGATTCGATGTATTCATGAACATTTTGTGCAGTTCCCATTGAAATTAAGCTGAGCACCCTGTTTGCACAAATACAAAAAAGTGATTAGTATACAGCAAACTGTACTATGAATGGACAGTTTAAACAGGCACTGACATGGTCCATGTAGAGCACACTTTTCGAAAAATTGGAACTCACCGGAAAGAATCCTAGAACAACATTGTACTCGCGCATCATAGCAAGAAAATGGAGATTTTTCAGTCCTTCTGAGCTGAAGTTAGTTTGGTCTTGTGGGGGGGGGGGTAATGTAACCATCCTTCAACTGCTCCTTCTGATGAGAAGATAGACAGGGCTTCTTCATCCTGGCATAATCAGAACTAGTCACTTCACGTACTCCATATTCTTCTTTAGAGGAGGATGATCCTGTTGTGCAAGGACAAGAGGATAACTAAATGCTAGCATCCCTATTTTCTCAAAAAAAAGGAAAGGAAATATTTAAAACAGCACAGATGAAGCACTTCTCAAGGACAATTCCACTTTTTGATGACAGTATCTAAACAGTAGCACAACACCAATAGAGATAACAAAGCTCAATCATATGGATGAAATCAGTGGGTGAGTACCAACCTTTGTCAGGAGGCTTATTGTGTAGAGCATACAGATGAAGCACTTCTCCGTAACCATCTGTTGCTATCTACTGTGGTGGCCATGCTTACTATATACTCCTCGATTAGATTAATGTTTCCAACGTCTTCTTGTGTAGTTCCACTAAAATATATGGTATCTTCAAAGAAGATCCCTGTTTGCACAAGTAGAGATAATTACGTATTACATTAAGAGTGGCATCAAATCAGTGGCAAAACAATTGATCGTTCTAGCCATAGCAATAAATTAAGATGCAAAACTATATCATTACTTGTGTCATCATAGTTCCAGTGCTTCATTACAGCACTAGGAGTTGATTTTTGTTTTTCTTCCGCTTGTTCTTCCCCTTCATCACTTGGTTCAATAACAGACAAGCTTCGCCTTCAATGTAAGATTTGGCATGTCAATTAGGTTGCACAAGTATAGCACTAAACAATGACATTAATTTTCTGATGAAAGTGGCAAAATACAGGCCAACAGTTGTGAAATATCCTTATCTTACCTCAATGGGATATTGCGGTGCACATACAGATTGGAAGTCTTGTCTCCATTTGTGCAGTTCACTAAAATCAAGCAACATTACCGTACAAGTAGCACAACATATGAAATCACATTGCAGAATCATGTTAAAGAAGGCTAGTACTGACCTATGATGACGCGGAATTCAAACAACTCACAAGAAGAAGATCTGAACCAAATTTGCCAACACGGATAGGAAGTAAGATCTCCTCTTGTGCAGTTCCACTAAGATCAAGCAATAAACCAACGTTGTCGGTGTGACATTTTGGTTGAACTGCACAAAACACTCTTAAAACAATAGTGTTTTGTGCAGTGCAACAAAAGGTCACAATGGCAACGAGGTGAGGTAGATAACCCTGTTTACACATAGGTGCAAAGGAAACAACTAGTGGTCAATAACGGTGGATGACATAGAAGCCAACAAAAAGAAGCATCTACCTTACCTAAATGGGAAAGAAAGCAAGATAGTAGCATTTCTCAAACGGTGGCATTGATTAATATTAACAGAGAGATTATATTAACAATAAAATTCGTTAAACATGTAATTTGCTTTTAACTATGGCATTGCATCAATTTTCCAGCGGCATTATTAGAGGGTGCTTGTTTACAGGGACATTTTGTTGGAGGGACTAAAAAAACTCCATGTCAGTCCCATCTAGACCAAACATGAGGGACTTTTAGGGACTAAACGTGGGCATTTGGGTCTAAAGAAAGAAGACCCCGAGGGAGTCTTTTTGGGACTTTTTCCAACAGTTGCCCCTGCCACGCATCGCACCTTGTCTCTATTAGTTCATTACTAGGGGTAACATGGTCTTTTAGCATGTCATTTAATAACCTCTAGTCCATGTTTAGTCACTGGAATCAAGCAGGTAGGGACTAGGGAGTTTTTAACCAAATAGGGCTTTAGATTAACAACAGCTAAAGAGTTGCACGGGACAGTGGATGCACCAGCACCATGTGCATCTACCGATGTACTGGGGTGATGCACAGTCTATTGCAACAAAGAACAAACAACCAAGGAGCATATTTGTGTTGGTCCCAGTTTTGTTATATTTATACACCTTTCCCCATGTGAGCGCAGCAAATCTAACCCCGCTCAAACTCTACAGCCTTGTCCCCCAAAACAAAAGATCAGTTCATTACAGATGTGTGTACTGCGTTTGTCATTGTTTTCCCTTTTCGACCAACGTAGGTGTTGGATAGCTAGTCTGTACTAGTACTTTCCCCACTTCCTTTCCTCTGTGAACCACGTCCTAAATTTATGCTATACAACTTTCCCCACTACTTTCCCCCATTCCTGTCCTCTTTGAACCAAGTCTTAGATTCGTGCGATACAACTTTCCCCACTACTTTCCCCCTCCCTTTCCTTTTTGAACCACGTCCTAGATTCATGCTATACAGATTTTTCCCACTACTTTCCCCCATTCCTTTCCTCTTTGAACCACGTCCTAGATTCATGGTGTACAACTTTCCCCACTACTTTCCTGTTTGATCCAACACCTAGATTCAAGTGTAGAAGCGGAAAAAGCCCACATGCAGCTAGAGCAATGCATGTGGAATAAGTAAATTATACCTTAAGGTTCTTGGGGTGTGGTTCGGTGGGCGACAGGAGGCCGTTCAACCCACACTATGTACGGCGGCGAAGAAGAAGGGGTCGGAGGCCCTCCCGCGCCGCCGCTGGGTGAAAGTGAACAGCTGCGCCAGTAGTGGATTCCCTCCTCCCTCACCGACGGCGACAACGTTAAGCCTCCTTCCCTTCCCGGCGGACGGATCTAGCCGGCTCTTTGAGCAGCAGTGAGGGGAGAGAGAGAGGCCAACGAAGTCTTGTTTAGATCTGGAGAGGGTGAGAGAGTGTGAATAGAGCAACTACAAGCAGACCAGCAGTGAGGGGAGAGAGAGAGGCCAACGAAGTCTTGTTTAGATCTGGAGAGGATGAGAGAGTGTGAAGAGAGCAACTACGAGCGTTGAGGCTCCAGCGTGTATATATATACTGGAGAGAGTGTGAAGAGTGCAAACCCTAGAAAACAAGCACCAAGGCTACAGCTTATACGTGATGAGGTGATTATACGGTCACTACGAGATCGTATAGCTCCGTATCCATCCATTTTGACCAGTAGTACGTTACCTCTCTCCACGTAGTACGTTGGGTCCCACCAATCAGAGGGTGAAACAAACAAATTAATAAGAAAAATTAAAAGCGCCAGCGGTGTATCTTACCTGACACATCTTGCTACTGCTCGGGAACACTGTCCAATTGATGCCTCTATTCATTCACATACTATTTTAAGTGAATCCTTATTATAACATGCACACAATTTTGGGCACTTGTATTCGACCTAAGTTAGTGTGCCACCATATCTTGTACGACTCCCTCCGTTTAGGTGTAATAACTCACATTAGAAGGTGCAGCGGGACCAAGGTGCAAGCAGATTGGAGGAGAAGGAGAAACTTGACCGGGCATTCCTCCAATCAAAGCCCTGATTTCTGTCTCTAAACACAACAATTAATCCAAACAACTAAGAGATGTCGTTTTAGCTACCATGCAGGGCCACGTATTAACTCGCATGCAAACTCGCTTTGATTTCTTGACTGATCAACGCGTAGTTGCGCTCCATGTATTTGGTTTCCGGGGGAGATAACAAGGCAGAGTAAGGAGCGTTTTGTTAAATTGCTTAGGCTGACCATAGTGGTGAGTAACTTGGACTAGTACAACATGCATATGTTACTAGTCTATGTTTTTTCGGAAGCCTAGTAGTCTATGTTACTACTACGCGAAGTTTGCCGTCAGAAGCGAGCCGATCTGGCTCTCCTGAGCTAGCAAGGTTTTTCTAGCCCACCCAAGCTAGCTGGCGCACAAAAGCTAACATATTTTAACAGTTACAAACGCCTAACCTTGCCCGGTTATGCTATAAGATGTTCTTGCTAAGGATCCAAACGCTCCCTAAGTAACAACGCTCGCTAGCAACGAGGCCAGGAGGGGATTGAGATGCGAAGTTAATGGACGATGCCTAAACATTTTTGGAATAACTGATTTATGTAGGATGACTTAACACCTAGACGGAGGGAGTGCTACTCCTCAGTCCAGGTTTGATGGAATATTCGTCACCTCTTCTCTTCTTGTACGTACTCCATTTGTATCTCACTTCCTGTGGCTTCGCACTTGCACGATTTTCCTATTCTATGAACTTGTGTGTGTGTGTGTGCATGTGTGTGTGTGTGTGTGTGTTTAACAGCATGTGTGTGTTAGAGAGAGCGACAGATCGACCTACTCCTATAAAGAGATGGTGTGTAGTGTACGATTTTAGCCGCCAGAGTTGGTGCATCCTCTTGTTTTCGGGCGTCTGGTAGGGACAGGCGGACAGCTGCCACGCCCGCTCCTGACCAGCCTGGCCCACCCAAAGCCCCTCCATTGCCCACGCACGCTTCCCGCCCGAAACGGTCAGTGCCGCATTCATGCCTGGGCAGAGCGGACGCGACCTCTCACTGGCGCCTGCGTTGAAGGGAGAAGCGGATTCAAGAGTGATGGTTGCTTCGTCTGTCCAACTTACTGTTGGGTCTATGTGATTTGACGGCTCATTGGTCATTATTACTGAGGTGGTAGGACTGCTGGATGTCCCACGCTTTCGACGAAAGGAGGTACTACTAGATTACAATTTTCTCCATTCTTATGGCGGAGGAGTGCAAGAGCAGTGAAAACACGCAGGCTCAGTGATTACATGGCCCACCTCACACTATTACCATATTTTCTAGACACCGTGCGACACCTAACTCTTTACATAGTACTCCCTCCATTCCTAAATATAAGTCTTTGTAGAGATTCCACTAGGTGGACTACATACGGAACAAAATGAATGAATCTACACTTAACATGCATCTATATACATTCGTATGTGGTTCATGGTGAAATCTCTACAAAGACTTATATTTAGGAATGGAGGAAGTACTTGTATAGTACGTACTGTAATTTATCAGCGAGATAGTACAATGCGGTATGTGTGATTCAAGATTACTGAGACATAAACTCATCACAAATACAGTACGTAGAAGTCAGTAGAGGTATGTGCGGGGCAAAGAAGTAGAGAAATATCCACATGGAGTGATGTGGGTAGCTGGAGCAGTGGTGCAAGCCGGCTGTAAAGGGCGTTGTACCTAAGGGATGTCGGGACGTAGCTCAACCAAGAGGAGGGCGGCGGGAGGAGGCAACTACCCACGTCACGGTAGTGAGCAATGGACGAAGGCAACCTCACCGGCTTTGTGAGAGAGAATGGCGGGGACCCCTGATCGGGACGTGCCGACAGTGGGTTTTCGCCATCAGCGACGGCGACCGCATCTACACTAAGCATCCACCCCTTCCCCCGGCGGACGTGATCCGCCGGGATGTTAGAGATGTGGCCACAGTGGTTTTGAGCGAGAGAGTGTGAAAACTAAAGAGAGCAACCCCAGCAAGCAACCGTGTAGGCTCGTCCTGCCTATGTATATACTGGAGCGGTTTCCTTTTCTCTCCATATGAACCTATTTATATTGTGTACGTGCCACTGAAGAAAAAAAAACTTT
Organism: Triticum aestivum; assembly: GCF_018294505.1. Taxonomy (NCBI): domain Eukaryota; kingdom Viridiplantae; phylum Streptophyta; class Magnoliopsida; order Poales; family Poaceae; genus Triticum; species Triticum aestivum. Next base: position 186,604,103 of record NC_057803.1, on the reverse strand, counting down.
ATTTATAAATGACGCGACACCTACTACTCGTTCTCCTATAAACATTGCGCTTGGCTTCTCCAAAGTATTAACCTTGCGATTGGCTCTTCGCCTCTTCAGGAAGTCGAGCAATAATGGTACTGCAGTATATATCGTTTTGGCTATATGAGACCGAATGAATTGTTGCACGTCCACCACGTGGCGAGGGGCGAGGGCGAGTGCGTACTATTACGTCCATTTCAATATGGACTACATACAGAGCAAAATGAGTGAATCTACACTCTAAAATATGTCTATATACATCAGTGTTTGGAGTATGTACTAGTAGTTCATATTGAAATCTACTAAAGGACATATATTCCAAACAATATGATAATCGCTCTAACCAAGGTAGGGACGAGGAGTAAACGGAGGGAGTACTAGTAAAATTTTCTCCTCGTCCTGCGAGCCACCGCGCGCGTGGGCGAGGGAGCGGGCATACTAAGAAAGCTTCTCCTTGTTCTACGAGTTGACGGGACACATCAAAAGTACTCCAGTGTATAGAGCCTTGCCTCTAAGGTAGGCCCCACATGGTTTGCCTCTTTTTTAACATAACACGTCAAGTCACAATTTGTTTGTTCACCCGTGGTAGACGATCCTCCCTCCATCTAGTGGACAACCAGTACACGTGTCAAGTTACCACGTGGGCTGCCTTTTCATACAGAAATGAGCTCCACCGTGTACCCGCGCGGGTGTGGTTGGGAAAGAGACGGGAGTACGTGCGCCGTGCGTGCACCTCTTCTGCTCGTGCACGTCCCCCACCTACGTGGGTTTTTGTGAGAGATACAAACCTAGACAAATGCCTTGTGCGTTCGTGAATGTATTTGTGGGCATATGTGTCGATGACATCTCAAACAAAATTTTGCATGCAATGTGTGTGAAATGGAGGCCTATCCATATCATATATAGAGGGTCGGGCGATCCACGAGACGAGAGGGAGGGGTCATAGATATCGATAGAGTCGAAGAGAGGATCAAATGGGTGGGTATGAGATCAATGAAGAGAGCCATCGAAATTGTGTGTGTGTCCAAGTCAAAGATATAGGGCGACTGGCCTAGCTACCGGAACGTCAGAGGGCACAGGTCAAGTTTGTGTGTGGCAGGGAGACATGACTAGAGCGCTCGATGTATCAGTGTGTGTGCGAGGGGTGGGGGGAGGGGTAGGTAGAGGCCTAACTATAGAGGTAGAACGACTCGTATATGTGTTGAGAAGGAGAGACCCAGCTATGTCTTGAGGGAGATCGGTCGACTTCCATACATAACTGAAGGACGGGAAATAGGATGGGACAGAGAGAGAGAGGAGGGAGAGGGAGGGAGGGAGAGGGGTAGAGTGCTGGATGGGTGATGGAGTTGCTTCTCGAAGATGGTGGGAGAGGCCTACTAGACAAACTAAGGGTGGAACTGCAATATTATCAATAAGAGTGGGGATGTGTTTCTGTGTGTGCCTGTGCGTGATAGATCTGTCGGGACACATCCATGCATGATGAAGGGGAACCATGTGTTTGGTAAGCAAACCTAACTAGATCAGTAGATCAATTGTTGTTTGTTGGAGGAAGGGAGAGACACAACTAATGAGGTAGATCGATCGACGCGTGGGGAAAACGATTTATAAGGACCTAGCTAGCTATATGTATAGCGGGAGATCGGTCGGTGTACGTCCATTTGTTAGAGGCAAATAAGGCCCGGCGTGACGGATAGACAGAGAGAATGGAGCTAGGAGGTGGTGCGAGAGGCCCAGCTACTAGCTAGATAGGGGGAGGAGTGTGCGGTTGTGAGATCGATGAAAAGAGGGGCGAGAGTTTACACGTGTGTGGGACCGTATGAGAGACACGAGGCAAGGACACATAAAGGAGGAGATAGAAGGTGCGTGTGTATGTTGCAGGCAGACATCGCTGGAGAGGTTTATCGATCGGTGTGTGTTGGAAAGGAGTTGTGGAGACTGTGGGAGAACGACCTAAAGAAAAAAATGAATGTGCGGGATGGATAGAATGCTGAGGGAGGGGGAGGGCGAGGAGGGCGTGTGCATGCACGAGAGAAAGTTAGTGGTAGCTACAAAGGTTAAAGGATTGTGTGGTTGTAAGAGACTAACAAAGATCATAATTTGATATGAAAGTGGATTCATATATTTGAACAAGAGATCATAGTGTTTTAAACATATGCATGCATGAATATAGCGGTGATACACGTGTTGTGGTTTTGCACATGTTATACCATAATGTGATAATGCATGGCGTTTGCAACTCACAGCTAAATGTCGAACAATCTAAACCATACTATACATCGAACAATCTCACATTTTATTTGAATTTGTGGTAATGTGTGGCGTTTGCAGCTTACAACTAAATAGAGAACAATCTAAACAATACTATATATCGAACATTCTCACATTTTATTTGAATTTGCGGTAATGTGTGGTGTTTGCAACTCACATCTAAATACTTGTAGGCGTAGGGGGCGGGGCACCATACATAATGTGATAAACACATTATACATATGAGACATGGTTTAGTTTTTGAAGATCTAGCTAGAGCTTGAAATGTACTATGATTTGAAATCACCATAAAGTGGATTCAAAAAATCGAGTTCGAGTTCATATAGTACACATAGTTCATATGTAACTCGAGACTAATCATGTGGTGTGCTGTGAAGATAATACACAAACGATGGTTTAACTTGACAATAATGACGATTGTAGATCTTATTAAAATAGAGAAACAAATTCAAATTCTTTGACTTCACAACAATCATTATTGTAGATCTTATTCAAATAGAGAAACAAATTCAAGTTTAGTTCATATTGAAGCGGTAGTATATACGTTTGGAATGCACTAAAACGTTCATTTGAGTACTAGGTTGCATGCATTATACACATAGCGAAATATTTTAATTGAACATAACATGAATTCAAAGTTTTGAATGACATTTGTAGTGCGAATTGATTTGGTACAGTACACGTTAGGCTTGTCCGGAAATTTCAGCCCACGCCTTGTTAGCCCGAAATATTTAAGATATATCTTTATCTCATTGTGCTCCGACAACTCCCTCCATCTCAACCCGCGCCTTGCTATTCCAAAATTACAATGCGCGCGAAAAATCCCAGCTCCTGTGAAATCCCGACACGTGAAATGCCCGTGATACCCCTGAACCGAAAGAACCGCCTCAAATCGGTGGGGGTACTTTCGTAACTTACCCCACATTTCGGACAAGCGCGTCCCTAAGCCATGGTTCCCCACTCCCATCCCATCTGCCACCCATTCATACACCGAGGCCGGGAAAACCCGCGAAGCCCCATGTAACGCCCCGGACACACCCGCCGGTGGTCGTTACTCCTGGCGGGATCTAGACTGGCCCCACAGATCAATACTAGTCTTTTCTGTGCACTTTGTCCTCACTCGTGCGCATCCGGGAGCAACTTCCCGGTCGGTCACCCATCCTGACACTACTCCAAGCTGAGCACGCTTAACTTTGGAGTTCTGTCCGAATGGGCTACAGGAAAAGAAGGAATTCCTTATTGATATGAGTAGTCTATCATCCCTAATAAGCCAGGCCATCACATACACCCCCACTCAGAGGAACCGACGTCCTCGTCGGGCCACAGGAACGTTCCCTCTTGGCACATATGTCTGTGCTTCCAGTCCAGTACATGTGCCATGTCGTGTGCCACGACGGGTCGTTACTCCTGGCGGGATCTAGACTGGCCCCACAGATCAATACTAGTCTTTTCTGCGCACTTTGTCCTCACTCATGCGCATCCGGGAGCAACTTCCCGGTCGGTCACTCATCCTGACACTACTCCAAGCTGAGCACGCTTAACTTTGGAGTTCTGTCCGAATGGGCTACCGGAAAAGAAGGAATTCCTTATTGATATGAGTAGTCTATCATCCCTAATAAGCCAGGCCATCACACCCCACACCTTCCTCCGTCCACCACCCAGCCGGAGCCTCTTCCCTGACGACGTCGTCCACAGCAACACCTCGACGTCCCTCATCCACCGTACCGGATGAGGATCCGTCGTCGATCTGGTCGTCCCGCCAGTTAAGCCACCTCATCCTCCACCTCCAAGGAGCTGCCCCGATGTTCCCCTTGTCTTTCGCGCCACCTCCATTCCCACACCGCCGTCTTCACCTGCACCACCGAAAGAGCATCATCATCACCATTTCCTTGGATGAAGTTGCAGCCTAATCGGCGCCACCAAAGAGGTTGTACACTAATCGCTGCATTTTCTTCTTGATTCGATCTCATGGTGCTGCCGGCGCTCGGTCCCGAGCCGACACGGCGCGTCTCCATCCACGGCGTCATCGCTGGCCACTTCCTCCATGACGTCGCTCCCTCAGTGGTGGCGGCCACATCAGTAGGAGCTGTTGCTGCTTTAGCTCTTGCTCGCGCTGCTGCTCTGCTCTTGCTCTCGGTACCTTTCCTAGTCTGCTCTTTCTCTTGCTCTTGCTCGCGCTGCTGCTCTCACTCTTGCTCTTGCTTGCGATGCTGCTCTGATTTAGCTACACTTCAGTCGACTGAATCAACTTTTGGGTCAGCCGATTTTCAGGGGGTGGGGCTCGCCGGAGTTAAGGAAGAACCAGCCGCAGCGGGGAGGGGGCTCGCCCGAGAGGTACCCCACTATCTATCTTAGGGTTCAGGGTGGGGGAGGTGGTCGCCGGCGGTGGTGGGGCGGTGGCGTGGGGATCACCAAAGAAAAAGCTCGACACGGGTGGCCCTATAGGGATGGCTGGGGCGGCGGCGAACCGGCAGTGGGGAGTGTTTTTGGGGCGGGCGTGCGGCGGGTGGCGGGCGGCAGGGGGCGGCTGTTTGGCCGGTAGTGGCTGGCGGCTCAGGGGGGTGGAGGTTGAAGATGAGTTGCAGGCCCTTGATTTCGTATCTGACGGCTGCAAAATCGACTGACCAGAGATGAAAAAGTCAGTCGACTGACGTGTAGCCTCACCTTTAGTCCGTTCAGTTTCGACAGTAAAATTCAGTTTCGACAGTTAAGTTCAGTTTCGACAGTTAAATTCAGTTTCGACAGTTAAGTTCAGAGATGAGCGGCTGATGTATACATCTAGCACTTTGTGGTTATGTATTTTACGTCATCTATTGGAGATGCTATTGAATTCCACTCAGGTTAACATTGTCTCTCTTGTCCTGCTTCAGCCTCGGCGTCGTACAACTCATTGGAGCTGCTCCAACGACGAAACCCTCCATCACAGCGGAGCAGTACCTCGGGCTCCATCTCCAGACGCCTAAGATTTTCTTCCCTCCTCCGACAGCCAAGTCAGTCGGAGCATCCTCACTGGCCAACCCAATCACGCTGAGATCGACATGGCTTCACCAAAGAGGTTGTACACTTGTTGCATATCTTTTTTACTCTACATGTTATATATATTGTCCACTGAGCACACGGAGTAACGGGAAATACGATCATTTTATCCTACTATATGACAAGCAGTGAGGTACCAGGCAACTTAGTTATCTGTGATGGACTCTCTTGAATGCCATCATTATTTATCTTTGTGTGTTTGAGCTGTGCATTTGTCGATGGCCCTGGGAGTTGAGCTAGTAGGGCAGTGGCCTGGGTCCAAAGTAATAGAAGTAGCACAAAACATTTTTTAGCGTAGGATTTTCCTTGCTCAAGCCTACCTACTGGAATCGCCAGTGCTTGAAAGGAAAAGTGAATGAAAAAAATAGGAATTCGAAAGTTTTGTATGGTACTACTTTTCATGAATTTGGTGCAAAGGAATGGAGCAAAGGAAAACTGTAGGATTTGTTCCTTTAGTGTCTCCTTGAAAGAAAAACCGTAGGAACTTTAATTTCCACTTGTCCTCCTTTTCAAATTCCTATTCATGAAGCACAAGACTAAGAGATAGTAGCATAATAGCATTATAACGGTACATTTTCTTGTGGTTTGACTTAATCTCACCTGCTTCTTTGCATCCTGTGATCTTCCAATTCTTGTGAACCAAACACCAAGATTGGCAGAAATCCTCTGTTTTGCACGTGCATTCCTATCCTATTCCTGTCTATTTCCTATCCCTGCATTGTTAGAATCCTCAAATTCAAACAAGCCCTTACACAATTACTTCTATTATAGATATGTCTCAAAGAAAACCTTGTGTAGTTTGTCCTGCTCCTGCGGTGTTGTGTTCCACCCCAGCTCAGCTCCTCCAACGATGAAAGGGTTCACTACAGCAGGGATCTGCTCTCCAGACTGTCTTTTGCTGCCTCAGATCTTCTTCCCCGCCGCCGGCAGCCACGACAACTGCATTACCATCATCAACTCAGCAGATGACCTTGAGGACTACACGGGTCCGCAAGAGAGGTCACACTCTTCCGTGTCTGCTTACGTTATGCATTGCTTAATATGATGACATGCTACTTTATCACCGTGTTCACCTATTAGACTCCGAGTCAGGTCCAAACTTATGTTGAAACTTGAGTTTTTAAATGGTTGTGGGGTACATATTGGGGCAGCAATCAGTACTATTTGTCTACTATCTGGTTAATCTCGGGTGTCTACTATGAGTTTCATGTTGGGTGCAAACAAACATTAAAGGAGCCATTATCAGTATTTTTATAACTAAAGCTATTATCTGCCTGCTATCATTGGTTTTGGGTCTATCCATAGTTTTCTACCATCACTCTGGATTTGTGCATGCACTCCTTACATAATCTCACTATGTTTTATTCCTATGCATGTCAGTTATTGTACACAATGGAACTGAACATGTAGAGCACAAGAGATGAGCCTTGCGTGGCAATAAAATTTCATACAGACTTCGTTGCATGGTGGGCACAAAGGAAGCCACCCCTCCACCCATTTCAGATCGTAATCAAGAGGAAGATAACTGTTCTGAGGGGGATTCAGAAGCAAAAGACCACTCCTATTTACCCCATGACGTCTTCGCTCTAACTTGGCATGCTGATGTTGGTTATATCATGCATATGGTGCCTTGCATTGCTTACTTTATACATCAAATATGTTAACTGCTTAGTTTAGACATGCTTTGTGTGAATGCCATCTGTTTAGTTTATTCATCATTTATGTGAATTATGCAATGCCATCTTGTTTAGCCAGGCATCATATATGTGAATTTTGCAATGCCATCCTGCTTAGCCAGTCATCCTATATGTGAATTATATCAGGCCATCCTTTTTTTCATTACGTATTACATTTGTCAACAATGTTAGTACATTCAACTACTCTTCGTGTGCATCAGCCATTTGACAAGGTGATGGAAAATTCTGGAGTGAAAACAAGGTCTTCAGAGCAGACTATGCTATCTGATGAAGCGCATATCTCGCTGGTTACGGATAGCTCCTCAGAGGAGGATTCAGAGACAGATGACCGGTCCTATTCCCCCCCAAGGTGTATGCTCTAATTAACTTGGCAGGGTTATGTTGCTCATATCGTGTGTATCGTGTCTTGCATTGCGATGTCATTTGATTAGTTTAGACATGCTTTGTGTGAATGCCACCTGTTTAGTGTCTAATTACCATATATGTGAATCATGCATTGCCATCTTGTTGCAAGACATTATATATGTGAATTATCCAATGCTATCTTGTTGCAAAGGCATTATATATGTGAATTATGCAATGCCATGTTGTTGAGCCAATCATCATGTATGTGAATTATATCATGCTATCATTTTTTTGTATTACGTGTTCCATTTGTCGACAACTTTTGTATATTCAACTACTCTTCCTGTGCATTAGCCATTTGAAGCGGTGATGGAAGTATCTGGAGTGACAACAAGGTATTCAGAGCAGACGATGCTACCTGCTGAAGCAGACGTCTTGCTGGATACAGAGAGCTCCTCAGAGGAGAATTCAGAGACTAATGACCAGTCCTTTTTCCCCCATGAGGTCTATGCTCAAACTTGGCAGGGTTATATTACCCATGTCATGCATGTTGTCTTGCATTGCTTAGTTTTTACATCATATATGGATTGCCATCTGCTTACTTGCTTACTATATAAATCATATATTTGAATTATATCATGCCGTCATGTTTACATACACAACATCTATCTGAATTATGGCATGGCAACCCATTTAATAAAGACATCATATAGTTATATCATCTCATCCTGTTTAGTGTTTACAGTCATCATATTTTGAATTATGTCATTCTATCCGGGAATTATATCATGCTATCATGTTTCCATAGGTGGCATGTATGTGAATTATGGCATGCCAACCTATTTAATAAACACATTATATAGTTATATCATGTCATCCTTTTTACATAGTCATCATATTTTGAACTATGTCTTTCCATCTTTTTTAGTTAGCCATCATAATGTGAAATTGTATCATGCTATCCTGTTTAGTTAGCCATCATATATTTGAAATTGTGTCATGCTATCCTGTTTGGTTAGAAAACATAAATGTGAATTCATGCCCTCTTTTATTCCCCACTATCCATTGCACCTGTCTATCATACAATGTCTGTACATTCAATTACTTTTCTTGTTTATCAGCCATTTGAATTGGAGAGGGTGATGGCAGTATCTAAGGGAGTAACAACATAGTCTTCAGAAAAGATAGTGCTACCAGTTGATGCAGATAGAACCACGGTTGTACTTGTCCAAGAACCAGCCCCACCACACATAACCCAGACTCTCACAGATTGTACCCCTACCAGTTGGATAGAGAACCAGCTACACCCCTTCTAACCCCAACCCCAGCAGATAGTAACCCAGTTCCAGTTGACACAGCACCGTCTCCACCACAGAGCACCCAAACACGAGCAGTTAGTAAGGGGACTGTAGTGCCCAAAGCACGAGGACCACCACTCCGAATCCCAAGTCAACGCTTAAAGGAGAAGAAGAATTGTTCTCAGGTCAGGTTCTGTAGCTATGGTTCATACTCGTTTGCTCTTGCATCACTGTATTTACTCTGACCAACTATTTTCAAATTTGAAGGACGGAATTGAAACTCCAATGGCGCAACAGGTATGTTTTAAAATTGTTTCTTTAACAGGTTTGCTGTTGTAACTTGCTCTATATTGATTTCAGTTTCAATTGAATAAACAGTTATGTTCTCATGTCATGCACATTACAAGTGTCTCTATAGTTTCCCACACTTATATTCTGTCTATTCTGCTTTGTCTTGAACACATATTATTTGAATTGTGTCTCTATCTTGATTTGGCAACAAAAACTAGAATCATATAGACCATAAAGTGACCATGGTACATAGATATATGTTTTTTCATGCTGTTATCCCGTGCACTTTACTACTGAACTGATTTACCAACATGAGTTTCATATACAACATGGTAAACCTATGACGTGTCGGCTTGTTTCTCTTTTAGAATGCGGACAAAATATTGGAGAACAATACCCCGTTATGCAATGGTGAAGGAAGTAATGCAGATAAGGTTCAAGATAGTGAGACATCCCTGTTGGTCTCCAAGAGAGATGATAAAAACTACCTTGACGACAGTGAGAGAACCCAGAAGTCCTGTCTTGATGTAGTGTTTGAGTTACTGGCCACTACTGCTGGCACAAGCTCTTCGAACTCGCTGCCTGAATCAGTTTGTCTTCTTGAGTCTCGGCTTCAAGTTGAAAGACATTGATCAGGTGTGTTGCAACGGGAAGCTGAAGGACTGAGGAAGTCCCTGCAGAATTCAGATGCATACTTTCTGGTGCAACAGCAAGCGCTGGAGGATTTAAGCGCCAAACAAGAGAAAGTTAATAAGCTTGCTAAGCATCTTGCCAGCATTATGGGTACCCAGGATATTGTTTCTTGAGATCTTCTGAAGTGGTTTCAGTTCTGGACTTGTGTTGCTGCGGCGTTTATCTGCACTGGTCGCCAACTTTGACAACCAGTGTATATGATATGCTGCTTTGTTCCCTATATTTGCACTGGTGGTGAACTTTGATGCCCAGTGGACGTAATATGTGTAATAGCCGTGATAGCCTAGCGTAAGTTGCTTGCTTATTTATTTCCTTGTTGTCTTGTTTATTTGTTTGCTTGTAGTCAGTGCTGTTCTTTTTCCGCGGTTTGCTATTGGCCGCAATAACCTATTTTTTAAAACTAGGCCACAATAACCATGGGCTACATATTTACTATAGTGACACTGGGCCTTCTATGGGGCATAGAAACAATGGGCCTTCTACGGGCTGTATCATCAATGGGCCTTCTACGGGTCGTACCATCAATGGGCCTTATACGGGCCGTATGATCGATTGCCCAAACATAGGCCAATAACATACCGCTTTATGGCCGTAAACAAGCTTGAGTTGGAATCGTCCGTTCATGGGCCGACCATAATAGGCCATCGTTAATCGGCCGTATTTAATGATGCTATGAAAACAGCCCAACGTATTAACGGGCCACAAACGGGCCGACTGTAAGCATGGGCTGAAATTGGCCCACAAGCAGAAAATGACATTAATGGGCCGTAAGTAACCGAATGCTGGAAATGAGCCCAAGAATAAATGGGCCCTGAGAAGGCCGAAAGATAACATGGGCTGGAAATGGCCCAACGGAATAATGGGCCGTCAATGGGTATAAAGTTATACACTATTCATTACAGGCCAGTTTTACCATGGACCGTTAATGGGCTGAGGGTTACTAAGGGCCTCATATGGGCCAAAAGACGTCATGGGCCATACATGGGCCGGAAGTTAAAACGGGCTGGAATTATATTGGACGGCCCAGATGATGCTACTGGGCCTAATTCGGATAGGCCGTAAACGGGCCCTGGGTTAGCGGGTTGTAAATGGGCTATATGCGAACAGGCCGTTAACAGGCTTGCCGTGGGCTGGCCCGCCACCTTTTGACCAAGTCAAACGGGCCGGCCTTTTCACAGGAATGGGCCTCTGTTGGGCCGTGCCACGTGTCGATGTATCATAGGCGCTTTGGGTCCAATGAGTGGATGACATCTGTCCCAACGGTGAGCCAACACGTGTTACCTCCAGCCAACGATGATTTTACACGTGGAAAATCCCTATTGGTCGGGGCTGTTAACGGGTTATCGGATCCAAAACCGGACCCGATAGCTTAACGGTGTTCTGTTACGGTGGATGCCACGTGTCGGTCACCCTTAACGAAAGCACTTCTGTGACGCACGATTTATCGTCATGGAAGTGGACACTTCCATGATGATAATTTTGGTAATGTCATGGAACACTTCTACGACAGCACAGGTATGACTATCTTGATTCTGTCACAAAATTGTCATGGATGTACATGCATGACAGAAAACGTGACCTACTGTGACAAACACGTATCATCATGGAAGTGTATTTTTTGTAGTGACAGTGCTTGCCAAAGGATAAAATATAAAAAGGAAAGGTGGAGATCACCGCGACTATTGCATAAAGTATAGGACAAAAATAAAAGATAGGCCCTTCGCAGAGGGAAGTAGAGGTTGTCATGTGCTTTTATGGTTGGATGCACGAAATCTTAATGCAAAACAACGTCACTTTATATTGCCACTTGTGATATGGACCTTTATTATGCGGTCTGTCGCTTTTATTTCTTCCACATCACAAGATCGTATAAAGCTTATTTTCTCCACACTAATAAATCATACATATTTAGAGAGCAATTTTTTTGCTTGCAACAATGACAACTTACTTGAAGGATATTATTCAATCCATAGGTAGATATGGTGGACTCTCATGGCAAATCTGGGTTTAAGGATAATTGGAAGCACAAGTAGTATCTCTACTTGGTGCAAAGAATTTTGCTAACATGAGGGGGAAAGGCAAGCTCAACATGTTGGATGATCCATGAAAATATAATTTATTTCGGATGTAAGAAAACATAACCCATTATGTTGTCTTCCTTGTCCAACATCAACTTTTTAGCATGTCATATTTTAATGAGTGCTCACAATCATAAAAGATGTCCAAGATAGTATATTTATATGTGAAAAAATTTCTTTCTTTATTACTTCCTATTAATTGCAAGGATGACCAAAACTATGTTTGTCAACTCTCAACAACTTTTATTCATCATACTCTTTATATGTGAAGTCATTACTCTCCATAAGATCAATATGATCTTTTTATTTATTTTTATTCTTTCTCTTTTTCTCAACATCATAGCAAGATAACCAAGCCCTTGACTCAAAACTAATCTTTATTATATATAGCTCACGGACTCGATTACGTAGAAGGATCATAAAGCAAAACTCCAAACTAGATCATACTAAAACTTTATTCTATTAGAGCAAGATATAACCAAAATGATCGAACTAAGAAAATGGTAAAGATAAAAGTGTGATGGTGATACGATACCAGGGCACTCCCCCAAGCTTGGCAGTTGCCAAGGGGAGTGCCCATACCCGATACTCAGTTCTCCTGTGGTGGTAGTGATGATGGAGTTGTTGATGATGTAGGCTTGTCGTCCATCTTCCAAGGCATAGGCTCACCATCCTAGAAGGATGATCGAGTCTCCGGGATCCTCGAATCTGCAGCCAAACTCATCCTCTTGAATCTATATTCATACTCACGGTTTTGGTTTTGTAGGTCATAGATCTGGGCTTAGAGGTGCTCGATTTTCTCATGAAGCTTGAAGATGGTCTCCCCAATGTCATTAGCATCCAGCTTGTGATTGTTGGTGAACTCTGCGATCATCATGTGGTTGGCGTTGAGTCCGCGTTCCACCATCCGATGGCACTTGAAAACTTGTTGCTCCATTGCTTCGAGTATTGTCTCCATGCTTCCGGTCCTTCTTGGTCCCTCAACATCGCGGATGTGCAGAAACCCCCTCACACAACTCAATGGTTTGAGGGTGTTGCAGCACCTCCGCGAGGTAGGGGTTGATGACCCTCTCGAAAAACTTGTCCTTGGGGGCGCTTGAACACGTCATGGCGATCTAGATCTATCGAAAAAAACAGCTCGAAACAAAGATAGGAGATATTTGTGTGGTACGGTGGTCAAAACCTTCTTGAGATTATATAATGAATTTTTACCGACTGAAAGAAGTATCATGCAAGAAATCTGTCGGATTTCGAGTTCCGGCAGACCCTTGAGGTTTGAACACTGGGGTGCACGCGGAGATTTCGCCTTCTACCTACCTGCACCCCTCCGCCTCGCTAAGATCTAAGCTATGGAAAGAACAACACAAGAGACACAGGGTTTATATTGGTTCGGGCCACCGTTGTGGTGTAATACCCTACTCCAGTGTGTGGTGTGGTGGATTGCCTCTTGGGCTGATGATGATGAACAATACAAGGGAGGACAACCTCGCGAGGGTCTATTCTTTTCTGGGGGGGTGAACTGCTAGGAGGAGTTCGGTCACCCTTCTCTCTCTCTGATTTCGATCCGATCCCCCCTACCCTGTGGGTGGCCGGTCCTATTTATATGCAAAGGCCCTAGGCCTCTTCCCAAATATTGAGCGGGAAGGGCGCCAACAATTGGCCATTTTGAAGGGGAACATCTAGTACACTTATCCTGACTAAAGTTGGTCCTCGCCTGCACAAAGCTCTGGTGGTGACGCCGTCTTGGGCTCCACGATGACCTCCATCTTGCAGTCCTCCTGGTCTTGGTCTTGTTGCACCGAAATGGCAGCCTTTGCCTGATGCCTCGGTACTCCGCGGCTGCGCTTGCCCCCTTTGCACCAAAGGGGAAAGGAGGACACTGCGCGGCTGGCGCCCGCCTGGCGCCCTTGGTCGTCATGGCTTGCGTCACGGGCACCTCGTGGGGTACCCTACCTTGATCTCTCCGCCTCCTCGCGAGCCATCCTGGTGAGGCCGTGCCTGAGGAAGCTCCGCGTCGTCCGCCCCGCGAGGCTTGGCCCCTCGTGAGGGTCTTAAGTCTGTGTTGATGAAGATGGGCCGTGCTGGGCCCCCCTTTGAGCCACGCCACAGGCCGCAGGCAGGCAAGTCTGGGGACCCCTGTTCGCAGAACGCCGACAGCAGCCCCCGGGCCCAAGGTGCGCCCAAACTTGGCCATGCAGGGAGGTGAAAGGGTAAGCGCGAAGTGTTGCGGGCCCTAACAGCCTGCGGCCTTGGGCGCTGCATGGCAGTTGATTGGACGTGGGCGTCTCCACTTCCCCATGGCGCCTCGGCAACTGCACGGATTGGACAAGTCCCTGCATGCAAAGCGGGTCATGATTACCTGCGATAGTGGGGGCCGACGGTTGGCTCTCGCCAGCTATAAGTATGGATCGGTGCGTGCCCTTCCAGTTCATCCCCCTTTGCTTCTCCTTCTTCTTCATGGCCCCGTCGAGGAGGTTCTCGGCCGCAGAGAAGGGGAAGGCTCGCCGGGTAGAGCCTGCCTCTCCCCCGCCCAAGCGCGGCCGAGGGCGCCCTCGCAAACATCCTGTGGCCGCCACGGCAGCTCCCCGCGGCCGCGGAGACGATTTCCAGCATGGTGACAGGCGGACTGCTGCGGCCGGGGGGCGCGCTTCGGTCGCGCGTCCCCCTAGGCCGCGCTTTCACGCTGCAGAGGTGCTGCCGGAGTTCGTTGTGTGGTCGGCGGAGCCGACAAGCACCCGGCTTCCACTTCCTCGCTTCCTCCTCAGCGAGCTCCTGGCCGGCGCCCCGGGCGGCCTCTGGCTCCAGGCTGACGGCTGCTGCAGCCGGGCCTCATGGGCTTCATTGGAGGTCTCCGCAGCCGGTAGCCTGGCCTTGGCCCGCGGTTGGCAGACGTTTGCCCGCACGCGTGGCCTGAGCCGTCGGTGCACCCTGCACTTAAAGTTTGACGGCGATGCCACCCTCTACGTGAGGGTGTTTGGGGAAGATTGTCGCTGTGCAGGGTGCTGCCCTGAGGACGACGACCGCGGCCGGGAACCCAGCTCCGGCGATGATGGAGAGGACAACGCTCGCATGACTGGCGGTGCTCAGGTTTCCCCAAGCTTCTCTGGTTCTTCTTCAGGCGGCGACTCTTCTAGCAGTGGCCGCGGTCAGCCTCCACGCCGTCGTATCTGCTGGGGAGGTGGTAGCGTGTCTGCCCGCCATCGCGCCTCGGTGAAGCGCGAGAGGGAGTCGGCCTGAGCCCCGGAGGCAGCTCGAGTCTTCCCTGCAGGCCGGTGTGAGGCGAGCTGCGCCTGATTCATTCTTTCTTTTCCTTTTTCCTGCATAAAAGGACAGTAGTGTGGAGCCCCACGGGGGCGTGTTTGGGTTATTGCTATTAATCATTGTTTTGCTTCCGTTATCGTGCCTTCCGGCTATGTGCCCGCGCGTGGATAGTTCCTGGCCCCAGCCGTGGGGGGCGACCGACCCAGGCCCTGTGTTCGTGTCGCGGTGCCCGTGGGGCACGGACTGGAGGGGTGCTCCTGTAATGGACCCAGGTCGCGAAACCTTTGAACGACTAGGACAGGAACACTCGCAAGGGCGCTCGGCTGCCCCCCTCGCGAGGCCTTGCATAAGAGAAATCGAGGCAGGAGAGTGAAAAGTCGAAGAACCACAAGCCAAAGATGGCAACAACTTCAATAAAACTTTGAATGAGAATGAACAAGCCAACTGTGGAAAGCAAATGAAAAAGCCACGTCCGGCACCTAATCTAGTCTTCGACGTCTTCTCACCAGCGCGGAGCTAAGTGCTGCCACTGGGTGTGGGAGGGAGCCCCAGGGCCTGAGGCCGGCGCTCCTGAGACTCCGGGGCGTGTACAGCCCCAACTCATTATTACCTGAGAGTGTCACGGGCGGTGAGCTTCACAGGCATTGGCCTTCTTCACAGGCTCCGGGCCTTTTCCAAAACGCGACAACTTCACAGGCATTCGCCTTCTTCACAGGCTTTGGGCCTTTTCCAAAACACGACAGCTTCACAGGCATTCGCCTTCTTCACAGGCTCTGGGCCTTTTCCAAAATGCGACAGCTTCACAGGCATTCGCCTTCTTCACAGGCTCTGGGCCTCTTTAGGGGTAGAACCTCCAGAGGTGCTGGATGTTCCATGCATTCTGGACCGGCACCCCCTCCTGAGTCTCCAAGCGCGCGGAGCCGGGCCTGGAAACATGAACAACCTTGAACGGGCCCTCCCACATGGGAGAGAGCTTGTGCAATCCCTCCCTGGAGAGAACCCGCCTGAGCACGAGGTCTCCTACCTCGAGAGTTCTGGGGCGGATGTTGCGGCAGTGATATCGTCGCAGTGCTTGTTGGTACCTTGCCGCTCGCAGCGCGGCTTCTCGGTGACGTTCCTCCCCCAGCACGAGGTCCATCCCCCGCATGGCGTCCTGCTGTGCCTCGTCGAACGCCAGGACCCGCGCGGAGCGACGTCTGACCTCGTGAGGGAGGACCGCTTCGGCTCCGTAGACCAGGAAGAACGGGGTCTCTCCAGTCGGCTTGGTCGCAGTTGTGCGGATGGACCACAACACAGACTGAAGCTCATCATACCAACCTCTGTCGCAGGCCTCCAGCTTCTTCTTGAACGTCCTGGTCTTGAGGCCCCTCAGGACCTCTGCGTTGGCTTGCTCGGCCTGGCCGTTGCTTCGGGGGTGCGCCACCGAAGCGTAGCATATCTGTGTTCCAAGGTTAGCACAGTATGTTTTGAAAAGGTTACTGGTGAACTGCGAACCGTTGTCCGTGATGATGCGGTTCGGCACCCTGAACCGGCTCACGATGCCCCTGATGAACTTGACCACGGAACCCGCGGGGATGGTGCGGACGGCCTCTACTTCAGCCCACTTGGTGAACTTGTCCACGGCGATGTAGAGGTAGCGGTAGCCCCCTGGCGCCCGAGGAAACGGGCCTAGGATGTCCATCCCCCAGACTGCGAATGGCCACGAAAGGGGTATAGTCTGCAGGCCTCCTGCCGGCTGATGGATCTGCTTGGCGTGGAACTGGCAGGCCTCACAAGCTTTCACTAGTTCGATGGCGTCATTGAGTGCGGTGGGCCAATAAAACCCACTACGGAACACCTTGCCGACGAGGGTCCGTGATGATGAATGATGTCCATAGTCTCCGTCGTGTATATCTTCCAGCAGTTCCTTTCCTTGCTCCCTGGAGATGCAGCGCAGGGATACACCGTTTGGTCGCTTCCGGTAGAGCTCCCCATCCTTGATGCAGTATGCCGTGGCTTGCCGTGCCACACGCTCCACTTCCTCCTCCTTCTCCGGCAAGGTCCCTTATGTTAAGTAACTCCGGAGCTCCATGATCCAGCACCCCTCCTAAGGTTCCATCGTCAGGAGCAGGCGTGCTCCTGAGGCCGGGCCACAGGCTGGGGCTCCTGAGGCAGGTGGCTGGGGGAGCTCCTCCTGAGGCTGAGCCGTGTTTGACAATGACGGCAGGGCTGAGGGCTTGAAGAGCCACTCCTCAAAAACGCCAGGATCCTGAGGTAACCGCCTGGACGCCCGTTTGGCGATGTCGTCGGCCTCCTGATTGGTGCCACAGGGCACATGCTGCAACTCCAACCCCCAGAACTGCTTCTCCATCCTGCGGACCTCCGCAAGGTAGGCTTCCATGTGCTCATCTTTCGGCTCGTACACCTTGTTGGAGAAATTGACAAGGAACTGCGAATCGCCCTTGATGGTGAGGCATTTCACCCCCAGGGCAGCTGCGGCCTTCCAGCCTGCTATTAAACCTTCATACTCCGCTATGTTGTTGGAGACCTTTTCACCTTGCTGGAAACAGAGCTGCACAATGTAGTAGAGCTTGTCCTGAGTGGGAGATATAAGCACCACCCCAGCCCTAGTGCCATGCCTGGAGAACACCCCATCGAAGTACATGACCCAGCCTTCTGGCGCCTCGCTTCCCGGGGAGAGGGACTGATCCTCGTCGGCCTTGAGGCCTGGTGCCTCCGTCCATTCTGCCACAAAATCCGACAATGCTGCTCCCTTGATGACTCTGGTCGTGCTGAATTCGAGCCGAAACGCTTGCAGTTCTATGTTCCACTCAGCGACCCTTCCAGCTGAGTTAGGGCTCCTGAGCACTCTCTCCAGGGGGTATGACGAGACGACCTTGATGGGGTGACCCTGAAAATGGTGCCGCAGCTTGCGCGAGGCCACCAGTAGAGTGAGGAGGAGTTTTTTAGGCATGGGGTACCGTGCCCTCGCGTCCCACAACACCGTGCTGACGAAGTACACTGGGTGCTCAACGAGGTTGGGTGCGTCAGTGCTGGTGGCTCCTTTGGGAGACCATGGCGCCTCCTGAGGCGATGAGGCCTCCTGAGGCTGGCCATCTGGGAGAGGGGCCTCTCCCGCCTCCGGTGCACTCCTCTGCGGCGGCTGATCCTCCTCAGCTGCGGTGGCGGTTTCTGTGGGCCTTCCTTGTTCCTGTTTTGTCTTGTCCTGGGGTGCTGCTGTGGTTTTGATGCGACACTCCTCTCTAACTGCCATCTTGATCTGGTGATACTCGGAGAAGGCATCCAAGAAGCATAGCAGGTCGCATTCCGCGGTGGAATCGATGATCTAGTCGATGCGGGGGAGCGGGAACGGATCTTGCGGGCATGCCTTGTTGAGGTTGGTGAAGTCGACACACATGTGCTCCTTCCCTCCCTTCTTTGGCACAACGACAGGGTTGGCCAACCAATCCGGGTATCGGACCTCGCGAATGACCCCAGCGGCTTCTAATTTGCAGGTCTCTTGGACGATGAAGGCTTGCTTTTCTGTGGACTGCCGCCTTGCCTTCTGCTTCACAGGGCGCACGTTGGGGCACACGTTGAGGTGATGCTTGATTACACTCCTAGGGATCCCCGCCAACTTGTCAGGCTCCCAAGCGAATACCTTCTTGTTCACGCGCAGGAACCCGACCAGGGCCTCCTCCTGCTCGGGTTCGAGGTTGGCGCCTATGGTGAAAGTGGCATTGGTGGACCCGTCCTCATCGACGGGTATCTGCTTGGTTTCTGCCTTGTCTTGGGTGAACAACTGTTTCTTCTTGGCGGGTGCAGCCCCCTTGGGCTCGGTGGTCTCTGAGTTGGCGGGCTGTGCCGCTGCCGTCTTGAAGGCGAGCTTGAGCACCCGCAGCGCGTCTCTGGTGTCCCCGTGAACGGTGAGGACACCGTTGCTCCCGGGCATCTTCATGAGGTTGTACGCCGGGTGCGTCGCGGCCATGAACTGGGCCAGCGCTGGGTAGCCGAGGATGGCATTGTAGGGGAGGCCGATGGGGGCGATGTCAAAGTCGACCAGCTCCGTGCGGAAGTTGCTGTAGGTGCCGAAGGGTACTGGGAGCCGGATCTGTCCCAAGGAGCTGGATGATCCGCCCCCAACGCCTGAGAAGGGCCGGCTGGGTTGCAGCCATTCCAGGGGTATGCAGAGGAGGTTGAAGGCCTCGACCGAGAGCACGCTGAGGCCCGCATCGCCATCGATGAGAGTTCTGGTGACGACCACCTGGCAGATGGTGGGGGTGCACAGCATGGGGAGCGCACCCGAGCAGGCCGAGTTGGAGGGGTGGTCCTCCGAGCTGAAGGTCAGGCCGGCCTTGGGCGCCGCCCGGTCCGGGAGAGCCCCCTGCCGCATGGAAGCGGCGCTGACCCGGCGGATGAACGGCTTGACGTGGTGACTTGTAGGCGGCGCCTGCGAGCCGCCCAGGAGGACCGCGATGACCGGGGGTGTTGGTGTAGCGTGATGGGCGGAGAAGAGGCCACGGGGCTCTTCCCAAGAGGCCACGGAGGCTGCCGACAGGTGGAGCAGCCATGCGCGCGGAGCGCCAGTGAGGGCCATGGGGAGCCAGTTGGCCATGACCCTATCGTCACCTCCAGCTTCGAGGTTGGCATCCTCGTACGCCAGCAAGAAGGCCAGCGGATCAGTCGCGCCGCCGTAGCACGGCGGCGTTGTTGGCTTGAACTTGTCCGGCCACCGTACCCGTTGCTTTGCTGTGGCCAGGGCTCGGAGCCCCCTGGCCCCCGTGCTGGCGTCGGCGGCCGGAGCGGGCAACGCGCTACTCATCGCGAGGCAGGTCGTGGCGGTGGCGGAAAGGAAAACTCCGGTGCACCCCTACCTGGCGCACCAAATATCAGATTTCGAGTTCCGGCAGACCCTTGAGGTTCGAACACTGGGGTGCGCGTGGAGATTTCGCCTTCTACCTACCTGCACCCCTCCGCCTCGCTAAGATCTAAGCTATGGAAAGAACAACACAAGAGACACAGGGTTTATACTGGTTCAGGCCACCGTTGTGGTGTAATACCCTACTCCGGTGTGTGGTGTGGTGGATTGCCTCTTGGGCTGATGATGATGAACAATACAAGGGAGGACAGCCTCGCGAGGGTCTGTTCTTTGCTGGGGGGGGGGGGGATGAACTGCTAGGAGGAGTTCGGTCACCCTTCTCTCTCTCTGATTTCGATCCGATCCCCCCTACCCTGTGGGTGGCCGGTCATATTTATATGCAAAGGCCCTGGGCCTCTTCCCAAATATTGAGCGGGAAGGGCGCCAACAATTGGCCATTTTGAAGGGGAACATCTAGTACACTTATCCTGACTAAAGTTGGTCCTCGCCTGCACAAAGCTCTGGTGGTGATGCCGTCTTGGGCTCCACGACGACCTCCATCTTGCAGTCCTCCTGGTCTTGGTCTTGTTGCACCAAAATGGCAGCCTTTGCCTGATGCCTTGGTACTCCGCGGTTGCGCTTGCCCCCTTTGCACCAAAGGGGAAAGGAGGACACTGCGCGGGCTGGCGCCCGCCTGGCGCCCTTGGTCGTCATGGCTTGCGTCACGGGCACCTCGTGAGGTACCCCGCCTTGATCTCTCCGCCTCCTCGCGAGCCAGCCTGGTGAGGCCGTGCCTGAGGAAGCTCCTCGTCGTCCGCCCCGCGAGGCTTGGCCCCTCGCGAGGGTCTTAAGTCTGTGTTGATGAAGATGGGCCATGTTGGGCCCCCCTATGAGCCATGCCACAGGCCGCAGGCAGGCAAGTCTGGGGACCTCCGTTCCTAGAACGCCAACAAAAACGGAGGCCGGAGGGCACACGAGGTGCCCACGAGGCAGTGGGTGTGCCCTGGGGGGTAGGGCACGCCCTCCACCCTCATGGATGCCTCGTGTCCTTTTCGAACTGCTTCTTATTTTCCTATTTTCTTAAATAATCCAAAACGGAGAAAAATTGCTATTAGAACTGTTTTGGAGTCGGTTTACTTACCGTACCACATACCTCTTCCTTTTCGGAGGCCAAAACGTTTTGGAAGGTGTCCCTTATGTACTCCTCCGGAGTTACGGTTTCAATAACATTAGTTTCAACATTTACAGGATTACCTGAGATATAATGTTTGATTCTTTGACCGTTCACCACCCTCGGATTTGCGCCTTCGAAGTTGTTGATTTTTATGGCACCTGAACGATAGACCTCCTCGATAACGTAAGGATGTTCCCATTTAGAGAGGAGTTTTCCTGCAAAAAATCTTATACGAGAGTTGTATAACAATACATAATCACCTACATTAAACTCACGTTTTTGTATCATTTTGTCATGCCATCTTTTAACTTTTTCTTTAAACAGTTCGGCATTCTCATAGGCCTGGGTTCTCCATTCATCAAGTGAGCTAATGTCAAATAGTGTCTTCTCACCGGCAAGTTTGAAATCATAATTGAGCTCTTTAATGGCCCAATATGCCTTATGTTCTAGTTCGAGAGGTAAGTGACATGCTTTTCCATAAACCATTTTATATGGAGACATACCCATAGGATTTTATATGAAGTTATATAGGCCCATAATGCATCATCAAGTTTCTTGGACCAATTCTTTCTAGATCTATTAACAGTCTTTTGCAAAATTAATTTAAGCTCTCTATTGCTCAGTTCTACTTTACCACTAGACTGTGGATGGTATGGAGATGCAATTCTATGATTAACATCATACTTAGCAAGCATTTTACGAAAAGCACCATGAATAAAATGTGAACCACCATCAGTAATTAAGTATCTAGGGACTCCAAACCTCGGAAAAATAACTTCTTTAAGCATCTCAATAGAGGTGTTATGATCAACACTACTAGTTGGAATAGCTTCTACCCACTTAGTAACGTAATCAACAGCAACTAAAATATGTGTATACCCATTAGAGGAAGGAAATGGTCCCATATAATCAAAGACCCAAACATCAAATGGTTCAATAACAAGAGAATAATTCATAGGCATTTCTTGACGTCTACTAATATTACCAATTATTTGACATTCATCACAAGACAAGACAAACTTATGGGCATCCTTGAAGAGAGTAGGCCAATAAAAACCGGATTGCAATACCTTATGTGTAGTTCTATCTCCAGCATGGTGTCCTCCATAAGCCTCGGAGTGACACTTGCGTAGGATCTGTTCCTGTTCATGCTTAGATACACAATGTCTAATAACACCATCTATTCCTTCTTTATAAAGGTGTGGGTCATCCCAGAAGTAATGTCTTAAATCATAGAAAAACTTTTTCTTTTGCTGGTGTGTGAAACTAGGTGGTATAAATTTAGCAACAATGTAATTAGCATGATCAACATGCCATGGAGCAGTACGAGAAGCATTTATGACAGCTAATTGTTCATCAGAAAAGCTATCATCAATAGGTAATGGGTCATCAAGAACATTCTCTAACCTAGATAAGTTGTCCGCAACGGGGTTCTCAGCTACTTTTCTATCAATAATATGCAAATCAAATTCTTGTAGTAGGAGAACCCATCTAATAAGTCTAGGTTTAGCATCTTTCTTTTCCATAAGGTATTTAATAGAAGCATGATCAATGTGAATAGTTACTTTAGAATCAACAATATAAGGTCTGAACTTATCACAAGCAAATACAACTGCTAAAAATTCCTTTTCAGTAGTAGCATAATTTCTCCGGGCACTATCTAGAGTTTTACCAGCATATTGGATAACATTTAACTTCTTATCAACTCTTTGTCCTAGAACAACACCTACAGCATAATCACTAGCATCACACATAATTTCAAAGGGTAAATCCCAATCAGGAGGCTGAACAATAGGTGCAGAAATCAAGGCTTTCTTAAGTATTTCAAATGCTTCTACACAATCATCATTAAAGACAAAAGGAACATCTTTTTGTAAGAGATTAGTTAGAGGCCTGAAAATTTTTGAGAAGTCTTTAATGAACCTCCTATAAAAACCGACATGACCAAGGAAACTTATTAAACCTTTAATGTCCTTTGGACACGGCATCTTTTCAATAGCATCAACTTTAGCTTTATCAACTTCAATACCTCTTTTAGAAATTTTATGCCCCAAGACAATGACTTCATTAACCATAAAGTGGCACTTCTCCCAATTCAAGACAAGATAAGTTTCTTCACATCTCTGCAAAACTCGATCAAGGTTACTTAAGCAATCATCAAAAGAAGTTCCATATACAGAAAAATCATCCATGCAAACCTCAACAATCTTTTCACAAAATTCAGAGAATATAGCAGTCATACATCTTTGAAAGGTAGCAGGTGCATTACATAAACCAAAAGGCATACGTCTATAAGCAAAGGTACCAAAAGGGCAAGTAAAGGTGGTCTTTTCTTGATCCTCTTTTGACACAGGTATTTGAGAGAAACCAAAATAACCGTCTAGAAAGCAAAAATGTGTATGTTTGGATAATCTTTCTAGCATCTGATCAATAAAAGGTAAAGGGTAATGGTCCTTTTTAGTAGTTTTATTTAGTTTGCGGAAATCAATTACCATTCTATAACTTGTAACAATTCTTTGTGGGATCAATTCATCTTTATCATTAGGAACAACAGTAATACCTCCCTTCTTAGGGACACAATGGACATGACTTACCCACTGACTATCAGCAAGGGGATAAATTATACCTGCCTCAAGAAGCTTTAGTATTTCTTTTCTTACCACTTCTTTCATCTTAGGATTTAACCGTCGTTGATGATCAACAACCGGTTTAGCATCTTTTTCCAATTTTATTTTGTGCTGGCATAAAGTGGGACTAATGCCCTTAAGATCATCGAGAGTATATCCAATAGTAGCACGGTGCTTCTTCAAAGTTTTCAATAATTTCTCTTTTTCCTGCTCTGAAAGGTTAGCACTAATAATAACATGATATATCTTCTCTTCATCAAGATAATCATATTTAAGAGTATCAGGCAACGGTTTAAGCTCAAACACGGGATCACCCTTGGGTGGAGGAGGATCCCCTAGAATTTTGACAGGCAAGTTGTGTTTCAAAATAGGACCCTGTTTAAAGAATACTTCATCTATTTCTCTTCTTTCATTCGTAAACATATAATTTTCATGGTATATCAAATATTGTTCTAAAGGATCATTAGGAGGCACGGCAATAGAAGCAAGACCAATAATTTCATATTTACTAGGCAATTCTTTATCATGGGGTTGTCTACGAAATTTAGCAAAATTAAAATCATGAGACATATCCCCTAAACCAACAGAAACAATATCCTTTTTGCAGTCTATCTTAGCATTAACAGTATTCAAGAAGGGTATACCAAATATAATGGGACAAAAGTCATCTTATGGGGAACCAAGAACAAGAAAATCAGCAGGATATTTAACTTTCCCACACAAGACTTCAACATCTCTAACAATCCCAATTGGTGAAATAGTATCTCTATTTGCAAGCTTAATTGTAACATCAATACCTTCTATCTCAGCAGGTGCAATATCATGCATAATTTCTTCATATAAAGAATGAGGTATTGCACTCTCACTAGCACCCATATCACATAAGCCATGATAGCAATGATCTCCTATTTTAACAGAAATAACAGGCATGCCTACAACAAGTCTATGTTTATTTTTAGTATCAGGTCTAGCAATTCTAGCAGCTTCATCACAAAAGTAAATAACATGCCCATCAATATTATCGGCCAAGAGATCCTTAACCATAGAAATACTAGGTTCAACTTTAATTTGCTCAGGGGGTGTAGGTGTTCTAGTATTACTCTTACGAACCACAGTTGAAGCTTTAGCATGATCCTTTATTCTAGTAGGGAAAGGTGGTTTCTCAATATAAGCGGTAGGAACAATAGGATCAACATTATAAGTGATAGTCTTTTCTTCAAATTTAATAGGTTCAACTACTTTTACTTCAATGGGAGGATGATATTTAAGCCACTTCTCCTTAGGCAGATCAACATGAGTAGCAAAGGATTCACAAAAAGAAGCTACTATCTCAGAGTCAAGTCCATATTTAGTGCTAAATTCACGAAAAGCATTGGTATCTATAAAAGCTTTAACACAATCAAACTTAGATGTTATACCTGACTTCTTACCTTCGTCGAGTTCCCAACCTTTAGAGTTGTGTTTAATTCTTACCAATAAATCCCATTTGAATTCAATAGTCTTCATCATAAAAGAACCAGTACAAGAAGTATCGAGCATGGAGTGATTATTGAGAGAAAGTCGAGCATAAATTTTTTGAATAATAATTTCTCTTGAGAGCTCATGATTGGGGCATGAATATAACATTGTCTTAAGCCTCCCCCAAGATTGAGCGATGCTTTCTCCTTCGCGAGGCCAAAAATTATATATATAATTACGATCACGATGAACCAGATGCATAGGATAAAACTTCTGATGAAATTCCAATTTCAATCGATTGTAGTTCCATGATCCAATATCATCACATAGCCTAAACCATGTCAATGCCTTTCCCTTCAAAGATAAAGGGAAGACCTTCTTCTTGATAACATCCTCGAGCATACCTGCAAGCTTAAATAATCCACAAACTTCATCCACATAGATTAGGTGCAAATCGGGATGTAATGTTCCATCTCCTGTAAAAGGATTAGCTAGCGGTTTCTCTATCATACCCAAAGGAATTTCAAAGTAAACATTTTCAGTAGGTTCAGTAGGTTGAGGAGCAATTCTTTGCTCTACTGGTCAGGGTGAAGACACCCCGAACAAGCCCCTCAAATGATTACTTTCCATAGTAACAAGTGAGAGTAAATTTCAGCACACTATATAAATTTTTCCTTACCAGATTCCACTTACCAAAGGCGCTTCACTCCCCGGCAACGGCACCAGAAAAGAGTATTGATGACCCACAAGTATAGGGGATCTATCATAGTCCTTTTGATAAGTAAGAGTGTCGAACCCAACGAGGAGCAGAAGGAAATGATAAACAGTTTTCAGTAAGGTATTCTCTGCAAGCATTGAAATTATCGGTAACAGATAGTTTTGTGATAAGGTAATTTGTAACGGGTATCAAGTAATAAAAGTAAATAAGGTGCTTTAAGATGGACCAATTCTTTTTATAGCAAAGGACAAGCCTGGACAAACTCCCGAGGACACATGGGAATTATCGTCAAGCTTGTTTTCATCACGCTCATATGATTCGCGTTCGTTACTTTGATAATTTGATATGTGGGTGGACCGGTGCTTGGGTACTGCCCTTCCTTGCACAAGCATCCCACTTTTTATTAACCCCTCTTGCAAGCATCCGCAACTACAAAAGGAGTACTAAGGTAAACCTAACCATAGCATGAAACATATGGATCCAAATCAGCCTCTTACGAAGCAACGCATAAACTAGGGTTTAAGCTTCTGTCACTCTAGCAACCCATCATCTACTTATTACTTCCCAATGCCTTCCCCTAGGCCCAAACAATGGTGAAGTGTCACGTAGTCGACGTTCACATGACACCACTAGAGGAAAGACAACATACATCTCATCAAAATATCGAACGAATGCCAAATTCACATGACTACTTATAGCAAGACTTCTCCCACGTCCTCAGGAACAAACGTAACTACTCAAATCATATTCATGTTCATAATGAGAGGGGTATTAATATGCATAAAGGATCTTAACATACGATCTTCCACCAAGTAAACCAACTAGCATCAACTACAAGGAGTAATCAACACTACTAGCAACCCACAGGTACCAATCTGAGATTTTGGGACAAAGATTGGATACATGAGATGAACTAGGGTTTGAGATGAGATGGTGCTGGTGAAGATGTTGATGGAGATTGACCCCCTCCCGATGACAGGATTGATGGTGATGACGATGGTGATGATTTCCCCCTCCGGGAGGGATGCTTCCCCGGCAGAACAACTCCGCGGGAGCCCTAGATTGGTTCTGCCAAAGTTCCGCCTCGTGGCGGCGGTGTTTTGTCCCGAGAGCTTGCTTATGATTTTTTCCAGGACGAAAGTCTCCATATAGCCAAAGATAGGCACCGGAGGCCTGCCAGGGGGCCCACGGGGCAGGGGGCGCGCCCCACCCTCATGGATGGTGGGTGGCCCCCCTCTGGTGCTTTCTTCGCCCAATATTTCATGGAGTTTCAGGACTTTTGGAGTTGTGCAGAATAGGTCTCTCATATTTGCTCCTTTTCTAGCCCAGAATTCCAGCTGCCGGCACTCTCCCTATTCGTGTAAACCTTGTAAAATAAGAGAGAATAGGCATAAGTATTGTGACATAATGTGTAATAACAGCCTATAATGCAATAAATATCGATATAAAAGCATGATGCAAAATGGACGTATCAATAAGCAAAAAAATGGATCTGTTATGCATAAGGAACATGTTTTTACAACTACAATTTAAAACTGGTAGTTGTTGCAAACATCCAATCAGATGTAAACAGCAAAGTAAACAGCAGTGGAGGAAATGATGCCTATCCAAATCTATACTAGAACAAAGTTTGAAGGCTTGAGAAGGATGAACTTACATTACATGTTAACACGGGCTGGACAAAGCCCTTCTCCATGTTGATGGAAGAATAATTCAATCAATTCCCCAAAGAAACTTTATAAGCATTGCCATTATTCTACATTTTGCAAAGAGTAAATATAGATCAAATAATATTGGAAGAAACAGAGGATAATGAAGCTTGGGTACAGACTTATGATACATAATCAAATAGAAATTAATTAAGTACAACGTTACAAGGCAAAGGATACTAACAAGAGGAATGCAGACATCAACGTGTGTAGTGGCATTGGCTTTATTCAATATTTTGGTAAGAGTAAATGTAGATATGATAATTTGGAGAAAGTGGAGGGCAGGGCAGATAAGATGCAGGGTAATGCTAGACAATCAACTATCTCGCGATGCAAGTACAGTAATACCACCATCATCCGTTATTACTTGTCACTCAAATGGATATATATATAGCACTATTAAGTTCTAAATACATCCAATTGATCAACAATTAATTCGATACAGAGGGTGTACATGACAACAGGTACTTGCATGAGCAATCAAAAACTTCATAACCATTGTGTTAATTCTACATTTATCTAAGAGTAAATATAGATCTTATAATTTCAAGCAAAGGGAGGATAAAGAAGCGAAAATTTACAGTGATGCTACATAATCAAACAACAATGAGTGGAAGTATGCTGACAAAGGGCAAGAGGTACTGACAAGAGCAATGCAGTGACCAGTATTGTTGTGAGATCCTATGATCCTTTGAGCAAGGAGATTCATCTGAAATTAGTTTTCATACAAGAGAGAAGGTAGGGCACATGCATAAATTTAGGAGTTCAAATTTTGAATTGATATCGTAGACAGTACCTGACGCTGGGTTCTCAGCAGTTTTAATAGGGGTTTGGCCAGTGGAGTAGGGGTAAAGTGTGGTACAGTTGGGTCTGTGTTTTCTGTGGCTGCTGATCTATCTGATTTAACATGTATCACTACGTTTTCCGAATACCTAGTTTGTACTCCTTGAGGATCTGCACTCACCCTCTTCCTTTTGGACATCTATTACGAAAGAACAACATTTGACTGGAAAAACATAGTATGACGACACATGGAATAGGTACAGAAAATGGATAGGTATGGCATATACTCATTATGATGCTTAAACTAAGCAGATGGTGTAACATAGTAGAAGTAATGCAAGAGGTCAGATGCAAAATATGTGCGACCAATACAACCTTGCCAAGTTAGAGCAAGCACCTTGATGGGTGAGTAAGATAGGCCATCCTCCACCATGCCAAGTTTGTTAGCCAGTGGATTGTTCTGCAATATTCCTCTCATGCGCCCATTCTCATATTCATTTCGATAATGTTCAATACCTGACATGCATAAAAACAAGTGAGATTATCTTTATAAGGCAGAAGTGATTCTAATCCAATACGGCCTCCCTGTAAACGCCTTTGTGCTATCTCTGCAATTATTCTGAGAGAGGCCATGCATGCTATAATTTGGTGTGTGCATTAATATAATGTGGCCTACTACTCAAAATATGAGAGCTCCAGAAGTGGTGATACTTCGCAGATGACAGCTTCAACATATAGTAAAGAAGAACAAGTCGACCTGACCTGACAGATTCAAAATATACTAAGGGAGAACAACTCGACCTGACCAGTCGACCGCAAGTGTCTCTGCTACTCTTCCCAACAAGGAACATATTTATTACAGAAGAGAAGATGGTCATCTTAAAGAAGAGCAGAAGACCAAGCAGATTGAAGATATTACAAGTCTTTCTATACAATGTCGGTTGCCCACCCATGATGAACCAGAGCGCACATGCATTTCAAAACTAAAGTAGGAACATTTAGCTGACCAATTAAACATCTCTCAGTTTTACTAATATCGGCATAATATCATATTTGAATTTGTACAACTAAGCTTGTTTAGCTCGATGGGTGGAGCAGTGCTATTACGACACGAACCACGTAGGCTGATCGTGGTCATCATAAAATGGGGAAACCGTAAGCATGATGAGTATAGTGTTGACCATGGCATTGGGATGGCAGATCTGAAGTTGCAAACCGCGCAAAGGGTAGTTAGCAACCGATGTTGGCTTTGAAATAACAACTAAGATTTGGTACAGACAAGAAAGTACAGTCAACAAGTGACAAAGAAATGCAATTCTGCTGTCTCTCTATATGTCGCGACATGCATTTGGGAACTCAAGTGGGACCTTTAGCTAGCCAATTAAATGTGTCTGTTAACTAATGTCAGTATCATATCACAATCATATTTGAACAACTAAGCTTTGGAATTTTGAGTGTTCTGTTGTTTAGCTTGAAGGGTGGAGTGATGCTAGTACGACAGAAAGAACTGCTACCTCTTGAGCATGCATTGGTTTTCCCCTAAAGAGGAAAGGGTGATGCAGCCAAGTAGCGTAAGTATTTCCCTCGGTTTTTGAGAACCAAGGTATCAATCCAGTAGGAGACTACACACAAGTCGCCTAGTACCTGCACAAACAATCAAGAACCTTGCAACCAACGCGATAAAGGGGTTGTCAATCCCTTCACGACCACTTGCAAAAGTGAGATCTCACAGAGATAATAAGATAAACATTTTTGGTATTTTTGTTGTATAGATTGGAAAGTAAAGATTTCAAAATAAATGGCGACAGAAATTGGTAAGTTGACGGGAAACTAATATGATGTAAAATAGACCCGGGGGGCATAGGTTTCACTAGTGGCTTCTCACATGATAGCATATATTATGGTGGGTGAACAAATTACTGCCGAGCAATTGATATAAAAGTGCATAGTTATGAGAATATCTAGGCAAGATCATGAACATAGGCATCATGTCCGTGTCAAGTAGACCGAAACGATTCTGCATCTACTACTATTACTCCACACATCGACCGCTATCCAGCATGCATCTAGAGTATTAAGTTCATAAGAACAAAGTAACACATTAGGCAAGATGACATGATGTAGAGGGATAAAATCAAGCAATATGATATAAACCCCATATTTTTATCCTTGATGGCAACAATACAATACGTGCCTTGCCGCCCCTGCTGTCACTGGCTGCCCCTGCTGTCACTGGGAAAGGACACCGCAAGATTGAACCCAAAGCTAAGCAGTTCTCCCATTGCAAGAAAGATCAATCTAGTAGGCCAAACTAAACCGATAATTCGAAGAGACTTGCAAAGATATAAAATCATGCATATAAGAAATCAGAGAAGAACCAAATATTGTTCATAGATAATCTTGATCATAAACCAACAATTCATCGGATCTTGGCAAACACACCGCAAAAAGTATTACATCGAATAGATCTCCAAGAACATCGAGGAGAACTTTGTATTGAGAACCAAAGAGAGAGAAGAAGACATCTAGCTAATAACTATGGACCCAAAGGTCTGTGGTAAACTACTCACACATCATCGGAGAGGCTATGGTGTTGATGTACAAGCCCTCCGTGATCGAATCCCCCTCCGTCAGATCGCCGAAAAAGGCCCCAGATGGGATCTCACGGGTACAGAAGGTTGCGGCGGTGGAAAAGTGGTTTCTTGGCTCCCCTGGATATTTTTAGGGTACATGGGTATATATAGGCGGAAGAAGTACGTCGGTGGAGCTCCATGGGGCCCATGAAGGTGGGGGACGTGCCTACCCCCCTGGGCGCGCCCCCTGCCTCGTGGAAGCTTCGCGGACTTCCAGACTTGTACTCCAAGTCAACTGGGTTGCGTTTGTTCCAAGAAAGATCCTCATGAAGGTTTCGTTCCGTTTGGATTCAGTTTGATATTCCTTTTCTACAAAACACTTAAATAGGCAAAAAAATTAGCAATTTGCACTGGGCCTTTGGTGAATAGGTTAGTCCCAAAAATAATATAAAAGTGCATATTAAATCTCATTAAACATCCAAAACAGATAATATAATAGCATGGAACAATCAAAATTATAGATACGTTGGAGACGTATCAAGCATCCCCAAGCTTAATTCCTGCTCGTCCTCGAGTAGGTAAATGATAAAACTAGAATTTTTGATGTGGAATGGTACCTAACATAATTTTCAATGTAATTCTCTTTATTGTGGCATGAATGTTCAGATCTGAAAGATTCAAGGCAAAAGTTTAATATTGACATAAAAATAATAATACTTCAAGCATACTAACCAAGCAATTATGTCTTCTCAAAATAACATAGCCAAAGAAAGCTCATCCCTACAAAATCATATGGTTTGGCCATGCTTCATTTTCGACACACAAAATGCTCTCATCATGCACAACCCCGATGACAAGCCACACAATTGTTTCATACTTTAGTATTCTCAAACTTTTTCAACTTTCACGCAATACATGAGCGCGAGCAATGGACATAGCACTATGGGTGGAATATAATATTATGATGGAGGTTGTGTGGAGAAGACAAAAAAGGAGAAAGTCTCACATTGATGCGTCTAATCAACGGGCTATGGAGATGCCCATCAATTGATGTCAATGCGAGGAGTAGGGATTGCCATGCAACAGATGCACTAGAGCTATAAATGTATGAAAGCTCAACAAAAGAAACTAAGTGGTGTGCATCCAACTTGCTTGCTCACGTAGACATAGGGAATTTTGAGGAAGCCCATTGTTGGAATATACAAGCGAAATTCTATAATGAAAATTCCCACTACTATATGAAAGTGACAAAATAAGAGACTCTCTATCATGAAGATCATGGTGCTACTTTGAAGCACAAGTGTGGAAAAAGGATAGTAACATTGCCCCTTCTCTCTTCTTCTCTCATTTTTTTGGGCCTTCTATTTTTTTATTTGGCCTTTCTTTTTTTTCCACATGGGACAATGCTCTAATAATGATGATCATCATACTTCTATTTATTTACAAATCAAAAATTATAACTCGATACTAGAACAAAATATGACTCTATATGAATGCCTCCGGCGGTGTACCTGGATGTGCAATGATTCAAGAGTGACATGTATAAAAATTATGAGCGGTGGCTTTGCCACAAATACGATGTCAACTACATGATCATGCAGGGCAATATGACAATGATGGAGCATGTCATAAAAACGGACCGGTGGACAGTTGCATGGCAATATATCTCAGAATGGCTATGGAAATGCCATAATAGGTAGGTATGGTGGCTGTTTTGAGGAAGATATAAGGAGGTTTATGTGTGAAAGAGCGTATCATATCACGGGGTTTGGATGCACCGGTGAAGTTTGCACCAACACTCAAGGTGGGAAAGGGAAATGCACAGTACCGAAGAGGCTAGCAATGATGGAAGGGTGAGAGTGCGTATAATCCATGGACTCAACATTAGTCATAGAGAACTCACATACTTATTGCAAAAATATACAAGTCATCAAAAGCAAGCACTACGCGCATGCTCCCAGGGGGATAGATTGGTAGGAAAAGACCATCGCTCGTCCCCGACCGCGACTCAGAAGGAAGGCAATCAAAGAACACCTCATGCTTCAAAATTGTCACACAACGGTTACCATACGTGCATGCTACGGGACTTGCAAACCTCAACACAAGTATTTCTCAATTTCACAATTACTTAACTAGCATGACTCTAATATCACCATCTTCATATCTCAAAACAATCATCAAGTATCAAACTTCTCATAGTATTCAATGCACTCTATATGAAAGTTTTTATTATACCCATCTTGGATGCCTATCATATTAGGACTAATTTTATAGACAAAGAAAATTACCATGCTGTTATAAAAGACTCTCAAAATAATATAAGTGAAGCATGAAAGATCAATAATTTCTATAAAGTAAAACCACCATCGTGCTCTAGAAAGATATAAGTGAAGCACTAGAGCAAAATTATCTAGCTCAAAAGATATAAGTGAAGCACATAGAGTGTTCTAATAAGTTCCAATTCATGTGTGTCTCTCCCAAAAGGTGTGTACAGAAAGGATGACTGTGGTAAACTAAAAATCAAAGACTCAAATCATACAAGACGCTCCAAGCAAAACACATATCATGTGGTGAATAAAAATATAGCCTCAAGTAAAGTTACCGATAGATGAAGACGAAATAGGGGATGCCTTCTGGGGCATCCCCAAGCTTAGGCTCTTGCCAATCCTTGTTCCAAAATCCATCAAATCTTTACCCAAAAACTAGAAAATTCACAACAGAAAACTCAACAGAAAATCTCATGAGCTCCGTTCGTATAAGAAAACAAACCACCACTTTAAGGCATTGTAATGAACTCATTCTTTATTTATATTGGTGTTAAACCTATTGTATTCCAACTTCTCCATGGTTCATACCCCCCGATACTGGCCATAGATTCATCAAAATAAGCAAACAACACACGAAAAACAGAATCTGTCAAAAACACAACAATCTGTAGCAATCTCGAGGTTTCGGATACTTTTGTAACTCCAAAATTTCTGAAAAAATAGGACGGCAAGGAAAATTTGTATAGTGATCTATTGCATTTTTAATTGGTATTTTATCACCCTCTGGTAAAAAATGAAAATTATTTTCGTGAGCACATACTTTCTGTTTTTATCAGCAAGATCAAACAACAGTCACCCAAGAAGATCCTAAAGGCTTTACTTGGCACAAACACTAATTAAAACATAAAACACAATCATAACAGAGGCTAGATAAATTATTTATTACTAAACAAGAACAAAAAGTAAAGAACAAAAATAAAACTGGGTTGCCTCCCAACAAGCGCTATCGTTTAACGCCCCTAGCTAGGCATTTGATAATTTCAATGATGCTCACATGAAAGACAAGAATTGAAGCACAAAGAGAGCATCATGAAACATGTGACAAACACATATAAGTCTAACATACTTCCTATGCACAGGCATCTTATAGGCAAACAAATTATCATAGCAAGCAAAAACTAGCATGTGCAAAGAAGCGGAAAGAAACAATAGCAATCTCAACATAATGAGAGGTAATTTAGTAACACGAAAATTTCTACAATCATATTTTCCTCTCTCATAATAATTACATGTGGGATCATAAGAAAATTCAACAAAATAGATATCACATAAAATATTTTCAACACGATCCACATGCATGCAAAGTTGACACTCTTCCAAAATAGTGGGATTAACATTAACTAAAGTCATGACCTCTCCAAACCCACTTTTATCAGAAATTTCATAAGAATGAAAATTCTCCCAATATGTGGGGGTATAAAGTTGACACTCTTCCAAACCCACTTTCAGTAATATTGAAAACACTATTATCAATCTCATATTCATCATGGGGCTTAAATACATTTTCAAGATCATAAGAAGAGTCACCCAAATCATGATCATTGTAACAAGTAGTGGACATAGCAAAACTAGCATCCCCAAGCTTAGGGTTTTGCATATTATTAGCACAATTGACATTCATATAATTTATAACAACATCATTGCAATCATGCTTTTTATTCAAAGATCTACTGTGAATCACTTTATAACGCACTTCATCACAATTTCCAGATACATGGATTTCAAGCAAAACTCCATAAAGATAATATAGTGCACTCTACTCACTAGCAATTGGTTCATCACAATTGGATCTTTTAAAAACATTAGCAAGAGGATGAGGATCCATAACAATAGATATTTAGCAAGCGAAGATGCAAGCTAATAGAATGCACATGGTAACATGAGCAAACAGAAGGATGAACGGAAGAGGGCGAATAAAACAACAAAGGTGAAGTGGGGGAGAGGAAAACGAGAGGCAAATGGAAAATAATGTAATGTGAGAGAGAAGAGTTTGTGATGGGTACTTGGTATGTCTTGACTTGAGTGTAGATCTCCCCGACAACGGCGCCAGAAATCCTTCTTGCTACCTCTTGAGCATGAGTTGATTTTCCCTTGAAGAGGAAAGGGTGATGCAGCAAAGTAGCATAAGTATTTCCCTTAGTTTTTGAGAACCAATGTATCAATCTAGTAGGAGACTACACGCAAGTCGCCTAGTAGCTGCACAAACAATCAAGAACATTGCAACCAACATGATAAAGGGGTTGTCAATCCCTTCACTGCCACTTGCAAAATTGAGATCTGATAGAGATAATAAGACAAATATTTTTGGTATTTTTGTTGTATAGATTGGAAAGTAAAGATTGGAAAATAAACGGCGACAGAAATTGGCAAGTTGACGGGAAACTAATATGATGTAAAATAGATCCCAAGGCCATAGGTTTCAAAAGTGGCTTCTCTCATGATAGTGTATATTATGGTGGGTGAACAAATTACTGCCGAGCAATTGATAGAAAAGCGCATAGTTATGAGAATATCTAGGCATGATCATGAACATAGGCATCACGTCTGTGTCAAGTAGACTGAAACGATTCTGCATCTACTACTATTACTCCACACATCGACTGCTATCCGGCATGCATCTAGAGTATTAAGTTCATAAGAATAGAGTAACGCATTAGGCAAGATGACATGATGTAGAGGGATAACTCAAGCAATATGATATAAACCCCATGTTTTTATCCTCGATGGCAACAATACAATACGTGCCTTGCTGCCCCTGCTATCACTGGGAAAGGACACTGCAAGATTGAACCCAAAGCTAAGCACTTCTCCCATTGCAAGAAAGATCAATCTAGTAGGCCAAACTAAACCGATAATTCGAAGATACTTGCAAAGATATCAAATCATGCATATAAGAATTCACAGAAGAACCAAATATTGTACATAGATAATCTTGATCATAAACCCATCATACGTCTCCAACGTATCTATAATTTTTTATTGTTCCATGCTATTATATTATCTGTTTTGGATGTTTAATGGGCTTTAATATGCACTTTTATATCATTTTTGGGACTAACCTATTAACCGAAGGCCCAGTGCAAATTGTTGTTTTTTGCCTATTTCAGTGTTTTGCAGAAAAGGAATATCGAACGGAATCCAAACGGAACGAAACCTTCGCGAGGATCTTTATTGGAAAAAACGCAACCCAAGAGACTTGGAGTACAAGTCTGGAAGTCCGTGAAGCTTCCACGAGGCAGGGGCGCGCCTAGGAGGGTAGGCGCACCCCCACCCTCGTGGGCCCCACGGAGCTCCACTGACCTACTTCTTTCAGCTATATATACTCTTATACCCTGAAAATATCCAGGAGAGCCACGAAACCACTTTTCCACCACTGCAACCTTCTGTACCCGTGAGATCCCATCTGGGCCTTTTCCAGCGATCTGCCGGAGGGGCATTCGATCATGGAGGGCTTCTACATCAACACCATAGCCTCTCCGATGATGTGTGAGTAGTTTACCACAGACCTTCGGGTCCATAGTTATTAGCTAGGTGGCTTCTTCTCTCTCTTTGGTTCACAATACAAAGTTCTCCTCAATGTTCTTGGAGATATATTTGATGTAATACTCTTTTACGGTGTGTTTGCCGAGATCCGATGAATTGTGGGTTTATGAATTTGATTATCTATGAATATTATTTGGTTCTTTTCTAAATTCTTATATGCATGATTTGATATCTTTGCAAGTCTCTTCGAATTATCGGTTTAGTTTGGCCTACTAGATTGATTTTTCTTGCAATGGGATAAGTGCTTAGCTTTGGGTTCAATCTTGCTGTGTCCTTTCCTAGTGACAGCAGGGGAAGCAAGGAATGTATTGTATTGTTGCCATTGAGGATAAAAAGATGGGGTTTATATCATATTGCTTGAGTTTATCCCTCTACATCATGTCATCTTGCCTAATGCGTTACTCTGTTCTTATGAACTTAATACTTTAGATGCATGCTGGATAGAAGTCTATGTGTGGAGTAATAGTAGTAGATGCAGAATCGTTTCGGTCTACTTGACACGGACGTGATGCTTATATCCATGATCATTGCCTTAGATATCATCATAACTATGCACTTTTCTATCAATTGCTCGGCAGTAATTTGTTCACCCACCGTAATACATGCTATCATGAGAGAAGCCACTAGTGAAACCTATGGCCTCGGGGTCTATTTTACATCATATTAGTTTCCCGTCAACTTGCCAATTTCTGTCATCGTTTATTTTGCAATCTTTATTTTCCAATCTATACAAAAATACCAAAAATATTTATCTTATTATCTTTATCAGATCACACTTTCGTAAGTGACCCTGAAGGGATTGACAGCCCCTTTATCGCGCTGGTTGCGAGGTTCTTGATTGTTTGTGCAAGTACTAGTCGAGTTGCATGTAGTCTCCTACTGGATTGATACCTTGGTTCTCAAAAACTGAGGGAAATACTTACGCTACTTTGCTGCATCACCCTTTCCTCTACAAGGGAAAACCAATGCATGCTCAAGAGGTAGCAAGAAGGATTTCTGGCGCCATTGCCGGGGAGATCTACGCTCGAGTCAAGACATACCAAGTACCCATCACAAACTCTTATCCCTCGCATTACATTTTTTGCCATTTGCCTCTCGTTTTCCTCTCCCCCACTTCACCTTTGCCGTTTTATTCGCCCTTTTCATTCGCCTCTTTTCGCTTGCTTCTTGTGTTCTTGTGTGTTGGATTGATTGTTTATCAAGATGGCTCAAGATAGTACTAAATTATGTTACTTTTCCAATACCAACAACAATGATTTTATTAGCACTCTGATTGCTCCTATTACCGATGCTAATTCTTGTGAACTTAATGCTGCGTTTTTGAATCTTGCCATGAAAGATCAATTTTCTGGGCTTCCTAGTGAAGATGCCTCTACCCAACTAAACAACTTTGTTGATTTGTGCGATATGCAAAAGAAGAAAGATGTGGATAGTGATATTGTTAAATTGAAGTTATTTCCGTTTTTGCTTAGAGATCATGCTAAAACTTGGTTCTCTTCTTTGCCTAAAAATAGTATTGATTCATGGAATAAGTGCAAAGATGCTTTTATCTCTAAGTATTTTCCTCCCGCTAAGATCATCTCTCTTAGAAATGATATTATGAGTTTTAAGCAACTTGATCATGAGCATGTTGCACAAGCTTCGGAGAGGATGAAATTAATGATACGTAATTTCCCTACACATGGTTTGAATTTATGGATGATTATACAGAATTTCTATGCTGGATTGAATTTTGCTTCTAGAAATCTTTTAGATTTGGCCGCGGGAGGCACTTTTATGGAAATCACTTTAGGAGAAGCTACTAAACTCCTAGACAATATTATGGTTAATTATTCTCAATGGCACACCGATAGATCCACTAATAAAAAAGTTCATGCTATTGAAGAGATTAATGTTTTGAGTGGAAAGGTAGATGAGCTTATGAAATTGTTTGCTAATAAGAGTGTTTCTTCTGATCCTAATGATATGCCTTTGTCCACTTTGATTGAGAATACTAATTAATCTATGGATGTGAATTTTGTTGGTAGATACAATTTTGGTAACAACGCGTATAGAGGAAATTTTAATTCTAGGCCGTTTCCTGGTAATTCCTCTAATAATTATGGTAATTCCTACAACAACTCTTATGGAAATTTTAATAAGATGCCCTCTGATTTTGAGACTAGTGTTAAAGAATTTATGAATTCGCAAAAGAATTTCAATGCTTTGATTGAAGAAAAATTGCTTAAGATTGATGAGTTGGCTAGGAACGTGGATAGAATTTCTCTTGATGTTGATTCTTTGAAGCTTAGACATATTCCATCTATGCATGACATCAATGAGTCTCTCAAATCCATGAGAATTTCCATTGATGAGTGCAAAGAAAGAACCGCTAGGATGCGTGCTAAAAGAGATTGCTTTGTGAAAGCGTTTTCTTCAAGTTTTCATGATAATAATGATGAAGATCTAAAAGTGATTGATGTGTCTCCTATTAAATCTTTGTTTTCCATTATGAATCTTGATAAAGATGGGACTGGAGATGAGTCAACTTTAGTTAAAAGGCGTCCCAATGATTCGGATTTTCTAGATCTTGATGCTAGAATTAATAAAAGTGGGATTGAAGAGGTCAAAACTTTACATAGCAATGAACCCACTATTTTGGATTTCAAAAAATTTAATTATGATGAATGCTCTTTCATAGATTTTATTTCCTTGTTACAATCCATGTTAAATTCTCCTCATGCTTATGATCAAAATAAGGCCTTTACCAAACATATCATTGATGCTTTAATGCAATCCCATAAAGAAAAGCTTGAACTAGAAGTTTCTATCCCTAGAAAACTTTATGATGAGTGGGAACCTTCTATTAAAATTAAGATTAAAGATTATGAATGATATGCTTTATGTGATTTGGGTGCTAGTGTTTCCACAATTCCAAAAACTTTGTATGATGTGTTAGGTTTCTATGAATTTGATGATTGTTCTTTAAATTTGCACCTTGCGGATTCCACCATTAAGAAACCTATCGGAAGAATTAATGATGTTCTTATTGTTGAAAATAGGAATTATGTGCCCGTAGATTTCATTGTTCTTGATATAGATTGCAATCCTACATGTCCTATTATTCTTGGTAGACCTTTCCTTAGAACGATTGGTGCAATTATTGACATGAAAGAAGGAAATATAAGATTCTAATTTCCATTAAGGAAAGGCATGGAACACTTTCCTAGCAAGAAAATTAAATTACCTTATGAATATATTATGAGAGCCACTTATAGATTGCATACAAAAGATGACAATACCTAGATCTATTCTTGCTTTTATGCCTAACTAGGGGCGTTAAACGATAGCGCTTGTTGGGAGGCAACCCAATTTTATTTGTGTTCCTTGCTTTTTGTTCCTATTTAGTAATAAACAATTAATCTATCCTCTGTTATGATTGTGATTTTATATTTTAATTAGTGTTTGTGCCAATTAAAGCCTTTATGATCTTCTTGGGTGATTGTTGTTTGATCTTGGTGAAAAAACAAAAAGTATGCGCTCACGAGAGTAATTTTCATTTTTTTTACCAGAGAGCGATAAAATACCAATTCCAATTGCAGTAAATCAATATACAAATTATTTAGGTTGTCCTAAGTTTTCAGAATTTTTGGAGTTCCAGAAGTATTCAAAACCTCCAGATTGCTACAAACTATTCAGTTTTTGACAGATTCCATTTTTCATGTATTGTTTGCTTATTTTGATCAATCTATGGCTAGTATCGGGGGGTATGAACCATAGAGAAGTTGGAATACAGTAGGTTTAACACTAATATAAATGAAGAATGAGTTCATTACAATACCTTAAAGTGGTGATTTAATTTCTTATACTAATGGTGCTCATGAGATTTTCTGTTGAGTTTTGTGTTGTGAAGTTTTCAAGTTTTTGGGTAAAGATTTGATGGATTTTGGAATAAGGAGTGGCAAGAGCCGAAGCTTGGGGATGCCCAAGGAACCCCAAGGTAAAATTCAAGGACAACCAAAAGCCTAAGCTTGGGGATGCCCCGAAAGGCATCCCCTCTTTCGTCTTCGTCTATCGGTAACTTTACTTGAGGCTTTATTTTTATTCACCACATGATATGTGTTTTGCTTGGAGCGTCTTGTATGATTTGAGTCTCTGATTTTTATTTACCACAATCATCCTTGCTGTACACACCTTTTGGCAGAGACACACATAAATCAAAATTTATTAGAATACTCTATGTGCTTCACTTATATCTTTTGAGCTAGATAATTTTGCTCTAGTGCTTCACTTATATCTTTTTAGAGCATGATGGTGGTTTTATTTTATAGGAATTATTGATATCTCATGCTTCACTTATATTATTTTGAGAGTCTTTCAGAACAACATGGTAATTTGCTTTGGCTATAAAATTAGTCCTAATATGATAGGCATCCAAGATGGGTATAATAAAAACTTCCATATAGAATGCATTGAATACTATGAGAAGTTTGATACTTGATGATTGTTTTGAGATATGAAGATGGTGATATTAGAGTCATGCGATTTAAGTAATTGTGAAATTGACAAATACTTGTGTTGAGGTTCGCAAGTCCCGTAGTATGCACGTATGGTAACCATTGTGTG
This sequence comes from Triticum aestivum, assembly GCF_018294505.1. Lineage (NCBI taxonomy): Eukaryota > Viridiplantae > Streptophyta > Magnoliopsida > Poales > Poaceae > Triticum > Triticum aestivum. Next base: position 186,562,761 of record NC_057803.1, on the reverse strand, counting down.
ACAAATTTGAAGCATGAGGTGTTCTTTGATTGCCTTCCTTATGAGTGGCGGTCGGGGATGAGCGATGGTCTTTTCCTACCAATCTATCCCCCTAGGAGCATGCGCGTAGTGCTTGGTTTTGATGACTTGTAGATTTTTGCAATAAGTATGTGAGTTCTTTATGACTAATGTTGAGTCCATGGATTGTACGCACTCTCACCCTTCCGTCATTGCTAGCCTCTTCGGTACCGTGCATTGCCCTTTCTCACCTTGAGAGTTGGTGCAAACTTCGTCGGTGCATCCAAACCCCGTGATATGATACTCTTTCACACATAAACCTCCTTATATCTTCCTCAAAACAGCCACCATACCTACCTATTATGACATTTCCATAGCCATTCCGAGATATATTGCCATGCAACTTTCCACCATTCCATTTTTTATGACACGCTCCATCATTGTCATATTGCCTTGCGTGATCATGTAGTTGACATCGTATTTGTGGCAAAGCGACCACTCATAATTTTTATACATGTCACTCTTGAATCATTGCACATCCCGGTACACCGTCGGAAGCATTCATATAGAGTCATATTTTGTTCTAGTATCGAGTTGTAATTTTTGAGTTGTAAATATATAGAAGTGTGATGATCATCATTATTAGAGCATTGTCCCGTGAGGAAAAATAAAAGAAAAAGAAAGGACAAAAAAAGAGAAGGCCCAAAAAATGAGAGAAAAAGAGAGAAGGGGCAATGTTACTATCCTTTTTCCACACTTTTGATTCAAAGTAGCACCATGATCTTCATGGTAGAGAGTCTCTTATTTTGTCACTTTCATATAGTAGTGGGAATTTTCATTATAGAACTTGGCTTGTATATTCCAACAATGGGCTTCCTCAAAATGCCCTAGGTCTCCGTGAGCAAGCAAGTTGGACGCACACCCACTTAGTTTCTTTTGTTGAGCTTTCATGCGTTTATAGCTCTAGTGCATCCATTGCATGGCAATCCCTAGTCCTTGCATTGACATCAATTGATGGGCATCTCCATAGCCCGTTTATTAGCCGCGTCAATGTTAGACTTTCTCCTTTTTTGTCTTCTCCACACAACCTCCATCACAGTATTCTATTCCACCCATAGTGCTATGTCCATGGCGCGCACTCATGTATTGCGTGAAAGTTGAAAAAAATTGAGAATACTAAAGTATGAAACAATTGCTTGGCTTGTCATCGGGGTTGTGCATGAGGGGAGCATTTTGTGTGACAAAAATAAAGCATGGCCAAACTATATGATTTTTTAGGGATGAGCTTTCTTTGGCTATGTTATTTTGAGAAGACATAATTGCTTGGTTAGTGTGCTTGAAGTATTATTGTTTTTATGTCAATATTAAACTTTTGTCTTGAATCTCTCGGACCTGAATATTCATGCCACAATAAAGAGAATTACATTGAAAATTATGTTACGTAGTATTCCACATCAAAAATTCTATTTTAATCGTTTACCTACTCGAGGACAAGCGGTAATTAAGTTTGGGGATGCTTGATACGTCTCCAACGTATCTATAATTTTTTATTGTTCCATGCTATTTATTATCTGTATTGGATGTTTAATGGGCTTTAATATGCACTTTTATATTATTTTTGGGACTAACCTATTAACCGAAGGCCCAGTGCAAATTGCTGTTTTTTGCCTATTTTAGTGTTTCATAGAAAAGGAATATCAAACAGAATCCAAACGGAACAAAACCTTCGCGAGGATCTTTCTTGGAACAAACGCAACCCAGGAGACTTGGAGTACAAGTCTGGAAGTCCGCGAAGCTTTGACGAGGCAGGGGGCGCCCAGGGGGTAGGCGCGCCCCCACCCTCGTGGGCTCCACGAAGCTCCACCAACCTACTTCTTTATTGGGGGCCTTTTCTGGCGATCTGCCGGAGGGGGATTCGATCACGAGGGTGGGGCTGTGCCTTCCCCCTGGGTGCGCCCCCTATCTCGTGGAAGCTTTGCGGACTTCCACACTTGTACTCCAAGTCTCCTGGGTTGCATTTGTTCCAATAAAGATCCTCGCGAATGTTTCGTTCCGTTTGGATTCTGTTTGATATTCCTTTTCTACGAAACACTAAAATAGGCAATAAACAATTTGCACTGGGCCTTTGGTTAATAGGTTAGTCCCAAAAATAATATAAAAGTGCATATTAAAGCCCATTAAACATCCAAAACAGATAATATAATAGCATGGAACAATCAAAAATTATAGATACGTTGGAGACGTATCAAGCACCTACGAAGATCATAGTAGAGTAGACAAAAGGGGAAAACCCTAAGAATCAAGAGTAAAATAAGGAAAGTGGAACTAGCTAGACCAGTGGGTGGCGCACATGCTTTTTGAAATTAATATAGGAACATTAGGTGACCAATTAAACATTCTTTGCTTAAGTAATATGAGCATCATATCATATTCGTATGTCAACACCTAAGCTTTGGAATTATGAGTGGCATGTTGTTTCGCTTGATGGGTTGAGGTCTTGAGGAGCAGTGCTAGCATGACACGAAGCACCTACGATGATGGTAGTGAATATAAAGGGGAACCATAAGCTTTACGAGTATAATGACCGTGCCATGGCAGATCTGAAGGTGCAAACCGGACAAAGCTGCTTCGCAACCAATGTTTGCTTTCAACTAGCCACTATGATTTGGTACGGACAAGAAAAGTGCAGCAAACAATTTACAATCTATTTTCTGGGTGAGATCAATAAGTTAAGCACATATGGAAGAGTACCGCTGTCAGGACCCCGACTCAATGCCACATCGATCTAGCATGTAACACCCCATATCACTTTGCGGCCTCACGCACGGTATTCCCACGGGTGTCGCCTTACCTTTGCCCGGGACCGTTTGCGTCTTTTGGCACACGTATATGATAGCGTCGCTAGCATCCATATGGTAAGGAGCCCGGGCTGACATGGCTAGTCGTAAACCCAAAGTGGCACAAACTTACAGGGACAGGCATCCATGACCCAACATCGAACGTGTCGGTCATCAGCGAGTGAATCCAGGTTGTAGCACTGGGCTAGCAGGACTCCGGTGAACCGGGCTGTAGCGGGCTAACAGGACTCCGGTATTCATCGCGTGACATTTCCCCGAAGGGACAGACACAGGAACGAAGAAGGACACATGCCGGCCAGCCTAAGTGTTCCGGAGCAGTAGCAAGCTACCATGGCTCAGTGGAAACACTAGGAGACATTTCCCGGTAAGAGAGGCTACTAAGGATAAACAACTAGATAGTCAGATCCCACACATACCAAGCATTTCAACAACATACACACAATATGCTCGATATGTGCAGATACAACATGGCATCACAACATGACTCTACAACTCAAGTAATTATTCAATAGGCTCCGAGGAGCGAGATATTACAAACATGGGTCTCATGACCCAACACTCAGAGCATACAAATCAAAGCACATGCGGAAGCTTAACATGTCTGAGTACAGACAACTATAAATGAAAAAGGCTGAGAAGCCTGACTATCTACCAGATCCTGCCGAGGGCACAAGATCGTAGCTGAGGTAACAAGCTAAACGTCGAAGTCCAAGCGGAACTACTAGTGAGACTGAAGTCTCTCTGCAAAAACATAAAATAGGCAAACGTGAGTACAAATGTACCCAGCAAGACTTACATCAGAACTAACTACATATGCATCATTATCAACAAGGGGGTGGTGGAGTTTAACTGCAGCAAGCCAGCTTTGACTCGGTGGCTAACCTGAACTACGACTGCAAGTAACTCTTTTGAGGTGGCGCACACGAGTCCACATATTCACCATATCAATACACCACTATGGATCCGCTCCCGTCTCCCTACGAGAACGCCATCCATAGCACTCACGCTTATCTTGCGTATTTTAGGGTATCCACTTTCACTTGTCTATGAACTATGCAATGGGGTCCAAGTTTCCATATCCGAGGAATCCGGCTATTCGAATAGACAGTGATAACCCTGCAGGGGTGTACTTCTTCACACACGCTCTCGCCACTTATCGCCCTGTACACGTCATGTATCTCGGCAACCTTCAAGCGGAAGCCGGGCGAGGGAGTCGGCCACGGCCTACCTAAACACTCAAGTCTCTTGTCCAGGTTTATCGCCTATTCGGGTTCCATCCGCAAGGAGATCCGGCCGGGGTGTCGCTCACGGCCCCAAACGATGTGTGCAGGGTTCCCAAGTCCACCATCCGGGTGCCACTTGGTACACCGGGCCACTGTGCCTAGTCTGTCCCAAGCCCACCTGTACCGGGTGCCACTTGGTAGACTACTAACACTACCTACAAACACCAGAAACTAGTTGCAACTCCTGGAGAGAGAACAAGGGTGATTAAGAAGCCGAGAGGGGTTGAGTTACCGGAACCCAATGTGTGGTAGTAACTGTTCATGGATCACAAACACAGAACTCAGTTCCTGAGGACGGCTGCAATGAGACAACCCACCATGTACTCCTACATGGCCTCTCACCGCTACCTTTACCAAATCGTGTTCACACACTTAGCTCACACACAGTAGGACATGTTCACACGCCTCTGATACATCCCCGATGAATCAGACCTGACTCAACTCTAAGCAATAGCAGGCATGACAAACAAACATGAATGAGTAGGCACAACAGGGCTCAAACAACTCCTACTCATGCTAGTGGGTTTCATCTATTTACTGTGGAATGACAGGTCATGCAAAGGATAAAGGGGTTCAGCTACCGCAGCAAGTAACAGTTGAATCGTTGTTGTCCTAATGCAGTAATAGAGAGCAGGAGCGAGAGAGTGGGATTTTATCGGAATGAACAAGGGGGTTTTGCTTGCCTGGCACTTCTGAAGATAACATTGAGTCTTCATCAGTGTCAACGATCACAACGTCGGAACATCGTCTACCGGGAGGGAACAGATACCGGCAACAAAGAAGAAATACAATCAATGCAATGCACAATATGATGCATGCTCATGACATGGCAATATGAATGTGTTTTGAGCTAATGCAACTAGCAACAGATTAAATGAAGTTGGTTTGAATACAAGATTCAAATTCAAACTCCATATGTGATTATTCAAATACCATTTAATTGATTTGTGCTAAACAGCAGCTATAAGTTGTTCTAACATGCATGAAAATGGTACAGATGGATTCCTTGAATTTTTCTGATAATTTTTCATATATAAATTATTTAATTTGGAGCTACGGTTAAATTTCTATGATTTTTAGAAGTTTTAGGCATTTCCTGGAATTTCCTGAATAATATAAATCCAGAAATGAATTATGGCGTCAGCACCACGTCATGGTGACGACAGCAGGGTCAACTGGGCGCCCCAGGTCAAACCTGACGTGTGGGGGCCACACGTCAGTGACACAGGAGCTAATCCCGGTCAAACCCAGCGCTGACTGGGGTTTGACCAGGGGTAGGGCCCACTGTCAGTGGCCTAGGGGGTTGGTTAGTGCGTCATTAGTGGCTAATGACAGCGCCACGTCACTGGTCACCGGAGTTCGGCCCGGCGGCGACACGAAACACGGCGGATGTTCACCGGGGTTGCGCTACGGGCGGCGGCTGGACGCGCGAAGGCCACCAGAAGGTAGCCCGTACACGGCCGCACCTAGCTGGCTGCACGAGGGGCCGTGGGGTGGCCGGAGACGACGGTGGCGAGCACTTCCACGGTGGCCGGAGTTCGGGCGCGAACGGTGGCGAAGCTACGGCGCACTAGAGGAGAAAACGAGGAGGGCTACGTGCTCCTGGGGGTTCACCGAGCACGGTGACGTGCTCAGGTGCGGGCTGCAGTGGCCCTGGCCACGGCGGCGCCATGGCCGGCGGCGATGGGGTTTCGGCCTTGGTGGATAACCTAGCTACGGCGTGCGAACGACGAAACAGAGAGGGGAAAACGGACGGAGAGCTCACGTAGACCCTGTAGAGGTGGACGGCGAGCTTGAGGGAGGCCGGACGGGGACGGATTTGACGGCGACGATCCGCGGTGGCCGAGGAGGGGAACGGCGAAGCTGGCCCCATCCAGGGCTTCCGGCGCCTTCCGTCTTGGTGAGGAGGAAGAGGGAGGACCGGCGGAGCTTCCTGGGGCGTCGGTGAGCCGTGGGGTGGCCGGTAGCCACGGTGGCTCTCGTCGGTGGCGGCGGCTCCGTTCAGGTGAGGAGAACAGAGGAGGGGGAGAGTGTTCCGGGGAGAGGATGAGGACGCGGGAGAGTGAGGGAGAGAGACAGGGAGGTGCGTGGCGTCTCCGGGCGTCGAGGAGGAAGCAGGAGGTGGCCAGGGGGAAGCAGGAGGTGGCCGAGGCCTCTCGGGCGCGCGCCACGCCTCGCCTCTGCCTACTGGCAGAGGAAGACGACAGGGGGGGGGAAGTGGAGATGGGCTGGGCCGTGCTGGGCCAGGTAAGTGGGCGCCAGGTAACTTCCTTCTCTCTCTCTCTTTTATTTCTTTTCTATTTCTGTTATTTTGTTTTTGATTTGATTTAAAATACCAAATCATTTAATAAAATCCTGGAAACAATTATGGGTGCTTTCTGAATTATTTCAGTGACCCTTAACAATTTTCAACATTTATTTGAACATTTAAATTATTTATAGTATTTAAATGCCCAAAGTCAAATGCAATATGATTTAATTCAAAAATCCAAAAATGACCTAAGAATATATTCATCATTTTTGGCAGAGGTTTCCACCTCAACCAGAAATCATGAACTTTTCTTAGGAACCTTTTGGGTTTATTGAAAAGATTTTAATTCACCCTAGTTGAGTTGATTTAATGCTAGGGTTTGAACATCCCCATTTCAATTTTAGGCAAAATTTAAACATGATGCAACACATGACTAGCTAGCTCAGAGCAAACCAGAAGCTAGGGATGTGACAACTCACCCCCACTAAACAAGAATCTCGTCTCGAGATTCAAGCGTAGGGTAAGGTGAAGGGGTAACGCAGACTAGTATAATCTTCACGATCCAGGGTGCACTTCAATTGAATGTTGATTCATTCACCATCATTGTCTTGAAGTCTTGCCTTGAGAACTCCAACTATCATGACCACGAGAGGAAAGGAAAGACCCTAAAAGAATTGTTCCTCTGGAAGGTCGAACAACTCAGGGTTAACCCACGGAATGAGACATAACAACATCTCTCGAGCTGAGAGACGAAGTACACATCCATAGGAATTGGAGTGAAGCAGATGACAAAGGTTCACTAGGTAGACATCAATTTCACGCTTAAGAAGGTGGTAAACGATTGTCAACGTAGCGAGGAGTTTGAGTTGCCATGATACCATAATGATGCACCTTAGGGAAGGTGACTCGTAGAAATATCCCCTTAAGTGGCAAAAAGAATTACCTTTGATTCAAAGATCCTTGAAACTCTTTATACCAGCTTAAGGCAAATCATAATCGATCATTTAGAGGGGTTCGGTAGAATGGCATACCCGAACTTGGATGATGTGGATTACCTTGTTGAAGACAACGTAATGGATGAATTTGCTTATCACCGGAAATGGAAGAGACCCATGGTAGAATGGCACATTGGCGGTGAAAGCTGGGAACAAAACACAAATGATGGGAATGATTCTAGTAACTGGGGAGAGGCTCAACAATAGAGAGTTATTCCACTATTGGAATGGTTATAGCATAACCGAGGAAACTGAGAGCGCTATACAGTTAATGCCGACGATCAAACCTAGCACTTGCGCGTGCTCTCAAGAACTTGAGCAATTCCATAATCATCAAGGTTTTACCAACATCCGTGTCAAGGTTCCGGTAACACAACTTACTACCATGATGAATGGTGATGGAGGATGCAGATGCAAAGGAAGATAACACCTTCTCAGATTTCACCCTTGGCAGGGCCAAGGAAATAAAATCTGGATGATCGACCGAGAGACATTTAGCACTCCGCTTCTAATGTTCTCCTTGATGTGCTAGTGTAACCCATTCATAGATATGGTTTGGTATCTAGAACATCAAGTAAAAGGTCGGACTTCGGAACACAAAAATCATAAGGCGCATCTAGGGAGTAAATCCTACGAAGTCCTTATGGAAAGGTGGCCAACTTCCTCAATCAAGATATTATAATAACAGGTCTTCCGGCGGGGTGTGTTGGCCACGACATCCACTTTACCGGTTATCGCGAGACCAATATTATAGTTCTTGGAAAATGTTCCAACCATCACATCTGCCTGAGATTCAGATCTGGTTGGTGTCAGAATATTCCAGGCTCATCGGGTCTAGGAAGAAAAATGAAAGTTTGCAACACAAATCGACGAGATGACGTTGCGGGATTCTCGGGAGATGAACTATGATAGCAAGCTCCAAAACATGAGCTGGTTCTGCTACACACATGTGAACACGTTGTCCCAGACAACATTATCACATGGTAGTCTTACAATAAAACACTACTGAGTTCAGGTGGGGAACCATTATTAATGACATCGAAGTCTCCACGCGTGGAAGTCCAAAGAGTTCACCTTGGACAGACTCCTTTATCTTTCAACAACTCAATCAGTGGCTTGGTGTGCTAGGATATACATATGGAATGAAGATGATCAGTCTAACAGACCACCGAATTCTTCGCACGTGCATGACTGACTTGGGATGATTCCAAAAGAGGTAAGACAAGCCTTCTCAAATTCATGGCGGCAACTTGCATCAAGTGCACATGAATTAGAGGGACTCACTTCTTTTGTCCAAACATATGCTTCACGAACGAGTCATGAAGATAATGCTTACACAAGTTTCCAACACTAGCTTAATGTTCAACAAAATCATGGAGGAGATAAGGATGTTGTCAATGGGCTCAACAACAATTCATCCAGGTTTCCATATTAGTGGAATTCCACAATTATGTGAACAAGGTGATAGCATTGGTCAGGCCCGAAAGATATAATGGTGTATGCTCGAGGAACAACCACGAGTAAGACAACATTACAAATATCGCTGGTTCTGATTTGATTTGACGATAGCCCATACTCAAATCAAAGGTTTGGGTAAGATAATAGATCCAACAATTGATCACGAGGATCAACCAATAAAGATATCATCTTTCTTCAACACACACACACACACACAAAAAGATATCCCTTAACATGAACTAAGTCGGACAAGCTTTTATCTTCCAACTCTCCAAGTTGTTGTTCGGCTTAACCAACTAGCATCAGGGGTATCCAACATGGATTCTTCGAGAAAGGGTGGTTTACAGAAATAAACCAACTTGTTTCACGAACTCAATCATAGCAATCAGGTGACGACCTGGTGATACTTCCGAGAAGATATTCAGAAAATCACGAACCACCGATATGTTACCAAGATCGGGAACAATCTTGCTTTTCAGGGCAAGACGATATGATCAAGTGAGCGAGGACTTGACAAAATCCTAACTCATCAATCAAAGAGTGCACCAAGAAATAAGGACTAGGTAGCACAATGAACCTTAGGGCGATGATTCAAAAATCAACATGCTAAGAATGAGGTTATTGTCCATTAACTACCAAGCAACAAGGTTGCTAGGAGTATTGAATTCACACATCACGATTCACTTGTCGGCATTCCGGTTGCGAAAACACGGAACCGAGAGATGAATAATGATGGCGAGAAGTATCACTACATCAAGAATTCACAAGAGCCGGTGCAATCCTCATGAAAATCCTGACATAAAGACGGTAATACTTCAGGGTAGAACAGAATCAAAAGCTGGGCTGGCATTTTGATCTGCGGAGCACAATTGCTTTGACCCAATCCTAGATATGGATGAGGTACTGGAGTTTGTTTCTCCTAGTCATTCCGGAATAGAATGGCTTGACAGACCACAAGAGTAATAGGCATCGATGAACGAATGCACACATACTCTTGACTATCAATTGATAGACGAGGGTCAGAAGACAACTAAAGAGGGACAACTCAAAGGAACATACGATTTTCTGAGTTGTGGATGCATGGTTTAGCATGTCGAACGAATTCCAACATTTTCTTCCGGATAACCCATGCAGAAAGGTAGAACTGGCAGAGTCACAATGTAGAATCGAGAACCCATCGAGAGCACTCTGATTGTGATCTTTCGATCAGCGAGGAACATCTGCCATAAGCGGTTCATAGTATTTGGAAGAAAGGAATACCACGAACATCGAGGACTAATGCAAAGGTTACTAATAACCTAAAGGAACGAGCAAAACTATCAACATGAAGCAAGTAGGGTGAATCTCGGGTTCAAAACCCAGGAGTAGAATACCTACTACTAGTGGCATCATGGGATGCTTTCGAGAACAACGGCCAGAATCTTCACACTGGGAACACAGAACATTGCTAGATTACTAGATGATCCCCTAAGACACCTAGGGTCATAATACCAGCTCCATCATATAGGTCGAGGCAGTAGAGTACCTCAACTCAACAATTGTGTGATTAACCTGGCCTAGAAAGACATTGAAACCAGAGGAAAAAGGATGTTGCAATTGCATCAGACTCTTTGGAAACCTGGGATGACTCGGACAACATAACGGCTGTAAATGCTCAGAAAAGATTTGAGACATTCACAAAAATGGTGGCATAACCACTCAGAAGCACAATATCAAGGTTTCGAGATCAACAATCAACATACAGAAGTAGTAGGAACTGAAACGAGGCTTAAGTCCAACAATCTTATAAGTCTACTGATTAGTAACACGTGATCCTGATAGAAAGAAGAGATAGCCTAGTTCTTAATCCCCGTAGAAGATAAGATGATGACTCAGATCAGAAGGCCATGAGGTATAAGGAGTAAAAAGAGCCTTACGTTCCATCCCACAATCAATTCCCTTACATATAACTAAAGCATTTCTAGACTCAACTTCGACCAGTTTGGCTTGGTAATCCTACAGGCAGTCAAGCTCTGATACCAACGCTGTCAGGACCCCGACTCAATGCCACATCGATCTAGCATGTAACACCCCATATCACTTTGCGGCCTCACGCACGGTATTCCCACGGGTGTCGCCTTACCTTTGCCCGGGACCGTTTGCGTCTTTTGGCACACGTATATGATAGTGTCGCTAGCATCCATATGGTAAGGAGCCCGGGCTGACATGGCTAGTCGTAAACCCAAAGTGGCACAAACTTACAGGGACAGGCATCCATGACCCAACATCGAACGTGTCGGTCATCAGCGAGTGAATCCAGGCTGTAGCACTGGGCTAGCAGGACTCCGGTGAACCGGGCTGTAGCGGGCTAACAGGACTCCGGTATTCATCGCGTGACATTTCCCCGAAGGGACAGACACAGGAACGAAGAAGGACACATGCCGGCCAGCCTAAGTGTTCCGGAGCAGTAGCAAGCTACCATGGCTCAGTGGAAACACTAGGAGACATTTCCCGGTAAGAGAGGCTACTAAGGATAAACAACTAGATAGTCAGATCCCACACATACCAAGCATTTCAATAACATACACACAATATGCTCGATATGTGCAGATACAACATGGCATCACAACATGACTCTACAACTCAAGTAATTATTCAATAGGCTCCGAGGAGCGAGATATTACAAACATGGGTCTCATGACCCAACACTCAGAGAATACAAATCAAAGCACAAGCGGAAGCTATCATGTCTGAGTACAGACGTCTATAAATGAAAAAGGCTGAAAGCCTGACTATCTACCAGATCCTGCCGAGGGCACAAGATCGTAGCTGAGGTAACAAGCTAAACGTCGAAGTCCAAGCGGAACTACTAGTGAGACTGAAGTCTCTCTGCAAAAACATAAAATAGGCAAACGTGAGTACAAATGTACCCAGCAAGACTTACATCAGAACTAACTACATATGCATCATTATCAACAAGGGGGTGGTGGAGTTTAACTGCAGCAAGCCAGCTTTGACTCGGTGGCTAACCTGAACTACGACTGCAAGTAACTCTTTTGAGGTGGCGCACACGAGTCCACATATTCACCATATCAATACACCACTATGGATCCGCTCCCGTCTCCCTACGAGAACGCCATCCATAGCACTCACGCTTATCTTGCGTATTTTAGGGTATCCACTTTCACTTGTCTATGAACTATGCAATGGGGTCCAAGTTTCCATATCCGAGGAATCCGGCTATTCGAATAGACAGTGATAACCCTGCAGGGGTGTACTTCTTCACACACGCTCTCGCCACTTATCGCCCTGTACACGTCATGTATCTCGGCAACCTTCAAGCGGAAGCCGGGCGAGGGAGTCGGCCACGGCCTACCTAAACACTCAAGTCTCTTGTCCAGGTTTATCGCCTATTCGGGTTCCATCCGCAAGGAGATCCGGCCGGGGTGTCGCTCACGGCCCCAAACGATGTGTGCAGGGTTCCCAAGTCCACCATCCGGGTGCCACTTGGTACACCGGGCCACTGTGCCTAGTCTGTCCCAAGCCCACCTGTACCGGGTGCCACTTGGTAGACTACTAACACTACCTACAAACACCAGAAACTAGTTGCAACTCCTGGACAGAGAACAAGGGTGATTAAGAAGCCGAGAGGGGTCGAGTTACCGGAACCCAATGTGTGGTAGTAACTGTTCATGGATCACAAACACAGAACTCAGTTCCTGAGGACGGCTGCAATGAGACAACCCACCATGTACTCCTACATGGCCTCTCACCGCTACCTTTACCAAATCGTGTTCACACACTTAGCTCACACACAGTAGGACATGTTCACACGCCTCTGATACATCCCCGATGAATCAGACCTGACTCAACTCTAAGCAATAGCAGGCATGACAAACAAACATGAATGAGTAGGCACAACAGGGCTCAAACAACTCCTACTCATGCTAGTGGGTTTCATCTATTTACTGTGGAATGACAGGTCATGCAAAGGATAAAGGGGTTCAGCTACCGCAGCAAGTAACAGTTGAATCGTTGTTGTCCTAATGCAGTAATAGAGAGCAGGAGCGAGAGAGTGGGATTTTATCGGAATGAACAAGGGGGTTTTGCTTGCCTGGCACTTCTGAAGATAACATTGAGTCTTCATCAGTGTCAACGATCACAACGTCGGAACATCGTCTACCGGGAGGGAACAGATACCGGCAACAAAGAAGAAATACAATCAATGCAATGCACAATATGATGCATGCTCATGACATGGCAATATGAATGTGTTTTGAGCTAATGCAACTAGCAACAGATTAAATGAAGTTGGTTTGAATACAAGATTCAAATTCAAACTCCATATGTGATTATTCAAATACCATTTAATTGATTTGTGCTAAACAGCAGCTATAAGTTGTTCTAACATGCATGAAAATGGTACAGATGGATTCCTTGAATTTTTCTGATAATTTTTCATATATAAATTATTTAATTTGGAGCTACGGTTAAATTTCTATGATTTTTAGAAGTTTTAGGCATTTTCTGGAATTTCCTGAATAATATAAATCCAGAAATGAATTATGGCGTCAGCACCACGTCATGGTGACGTCAGCAGGGTCAACTGGGCGCCCCAGGTCAAACCTGACGTGTGGGGGCCACACGTCAGTGACACAGGAGCTAATCCCGGTCAAACCCAGCGCTGACTGGGGTTTGACCAGGGGTAGGGCCCACTGTCAGTGGCCTAGGGGGTTGGTTAGTGCGTCATTAGTGGCTAATGACAGCGCCACGTCACTGGTCACCGGAGTTCGGCCGGCGGCGACACGAAACGCGGCGGATGTTCACCGGGGTTGCGCTACGGGCGGCGGCTGGACGCGCGAAGGCCACCAGAAGGTAGCCCGTACACGACCGCACCTAGCTGGCTGCACGAGGGGCCGTGGGGTGGCCGGAGACGACGGCGGCGAGCACTTCCGCGGTGGCCGGAGTTCGGGCGCGAACGGTGGCGAAGCTACGACGCACTAGAGGAGAAAACGAGGAGGGCTACGTGCTCCTGGGGGTTCACCGAGCACGGTGACGTGCTCAGGCGCGGGCTGCGGTGGCCCTGGCCACGGCGGCGCCATGGCCGGCGGCGATGGGGTTTCGGCCTTGGTGGATAACCTAGCTACGGCGTGCGAACGACGAAACAGAGAGGGGAAAACGGACAGAGAGCTCACGTAGACCCTGTAGAGGTGGACGGCAAGCTTGAGGGAGGCCGGACGGGGACGGATTTGACGGTGACGATCCGCGGTGGCCGAGGAGGGGAACGGCGAAGCTGGCCCCATCCAGGGCTTCCGGCGCCTTCCGTCTTGGTGAGGAGGAAGAGGGAGGACCGGCGGAGCTTCCTGGGGCGTCGGTGAGCCGTGGGGTGGCCGGTAGCCATGGTGGCTCTCGTCGGTGGCGGCGGCTCCGTTCGGGTGAGGAGAACAGAGGAGGGGGAGAGTGTTCCGGGGAGAGGATGAGGACGCGGGAGAGTGAGGGAGAGAGGCAGGGAGGTGCGTGGCGTCTCCAGGCGTCGAGGAGGAAGCAGGAGGTGGCCAGGGGGAAGCAGGAGGTGGCCGAGGCCTCTCGGGCGCGCGCCACGCCTCGCCTCTGCCTACTGGCAGAGGAAGATGACAGGGGGGGAAGTGGAGATGGGCTGGGCCGTGCTGGGCCAGGTAAGTGGGCGCCAGGTAACTTCCTTCTCTCTCTCTCTTTTATTTCTTTTCTATTTCTGTTTTTTTTTTTGATTTGATTTAAAATACCAAATCATTTAATAAAATCCTGGAAACAATTATGGGTGCTTTCTGAATTATTTCAGTGACCCTTAACAATTTTCAACATTTATTTGAACATTTAAATTATTTATAGTATTTAAATGCCCAAAGTCAAATGCAATATGATTTAATTCAAAAAATCCAAAAATGACCTAAGAATATATTCATCATTTTTGGCAGAGGTTTCCACCTCAACCAGAAATCATGAACTTTTCTTAGGAACCTTTTGGGTTTATTGAAAAGATTTTAATTCACCCTAGTTGAGTTGATTTAATGCTAGGGTTTGAACATCCCGATTTCAATTTTAGGCAAAATTTAAACATGATGCAACACATGACTAGCTAGCTCAGAGCAAATCAGAAGCTAGGGATGTGACAACCACCTCTCTTGCGACGCTGTGTAGGCCCCTGCTGATACGTTGAGGGTGTTGTGGGTGCGATGGTTGTTGGCGGCGCGGAAAAAGACTTTAGACGGCACACGGCCGGGTCGGGGGATAAATCATGTTGTCATCGATGAGGCGGTCATAGGAGCGGCAACGACAAGGTGGAAGATGGCGCTGATGAAGGGAGAGGACGCGATGAAAGGATCCTGGTCCGGTTCCATGGATGAGAGATGTCCATCTCTTGCAGTGGACGACGGGGTAGGGGTAGCGGCTCCGGCAAGGTGAAGGATGGGGTGGCGGACGGAGGAGGCTGGCCGCAGTGGGGAGGTTGTTGTAGCGCCGATGGTGTATTAATGGGGAAATGGAGGGGGGTCTCAAACTTTGGGACGCGCTTGTCTGAAATGTGGGAAAGTTATGAACTTATCCCCCGTTTAAAATTTCGGACATCACGTCGGTTGGGGATAGGACGGTAATCTCGCATCTCCCAAATATTTGCCAGTGGCAATTTTTGGCGAGGAGAGGGTGTTTTGCCGCCCACGGTTGGCACCCACGGTGTATGAACGGGGCTGATAGGTAGGGCGGTTGTGTCACGTCTAAGGGAAGTTACACATCTGCCCCTATTTAAAATATTTGCCTACATCGATTTCGGACAAGGAGAGTTTGTTTTGCCGCCCATCGTGGATGAATGGGCAAATGGAGGGAGAGACACATGTCTTTTGGAAGATCTTGAATCAAATGTGTTTTTCCGCCCATGTTTGGCGCCCACCATGTCTGAATGGGCTCAGAGGCGGTCGTGTCGCGTCTGATTGAAGTTACTAGTCTATCCCTATCGACAGCAGTGTAAATCCGGTCGATTAAGATGTTAGTTGTCAGGGTTAGACAGTAATTTCCATCTCGCAAACACTTGCTTCGGGCAGCCCACAAATGATAGTGGGTGTTTAGCTGCTTCGTTCAAAACTTGGGAGAATTAGCATTCATGTTTACCCTGGGCCCTGGCAACTAAATTAAAATCCAATTTGTATTTGATTGCGAATATCTATAGATAATTCTACATTTTGTTATTTATTTCTACAAAACCACGACAAAGATTTATTCCACCTTTATATATGATTATGATTTAGAAATGTCGTGATCTTCGACTTCAGTAGGTTGGATACACTTTGAGTCAAACAGTTATTTCATCCAATACAATATGCTCACACGAAAAACAGTTCACCTTATGTCAATCATACAAGTACTGAGGATTACCTCGCCTAAAAAATTCGGATCATTACAACACATGGACAACATAGGGGGTCTTACAGAATAACTCATTCACAAACATGACACAACATGCAAGTACAATAATCTAATGACAATTTCAACTAGTATCTAAAGAAGAACTGTGACTACCCTGGGCTTCAGTTAGCAGAAACAGCAGGACCTCCTCCGTCTTCAAATGCAATATTCTTACTTCCTCCAATTCTTGGGTTGCTTGCATAATGCGTGCAGCTAATTGCATAATTTCCAGCCTCAAGATCGAGATTACCTCATTCATGGCAGCCACACCATCTCTTTCTGCCTCTAGTAGAGCCTCAAGAACTATAATATATGTGCTCAGACTGCTCTCCGGCGGTGTTGCCTCTGAACTGCTACCATTTGGTAACATGGATGACGCACTGCTTCCATTTGGTAACATAAGTAAGAGATAGTTATCACATGATCTAGGTAGTAAGCTTACATGGTAAAGGACATACAAATTGTTGCCTAGCCTGGCAAGCTATATTTAAATGGTTCGAAGCAGCATCAGCCGAAAAGAAATTAAAATGGTAAGATGAAACTAGGGATGTAAGTGGAAAATAAACGACATCCACCAGTCCCATCTAGTTAGTTTTTGCTAGCTCCCTAATTCATTTTCCTCAAAAAACAAAAACTCTTTTGAACTATCATACCACTAGTCGACTTTAATCTGGATTAAACGGGACCCCGTTGACATCCCTAGTTGAAAGGGAGTGTACCACCACTATATTTAAGTTGCCAAGGCATCTAAGCAGTTGAAATAATCTGAGAAAGCACTTAACATTGTGGCCTCATATAAACTACGAAGACAGTCTTGTGATGAAGTTCATAGGAAAAGTTAAGGACTCAAATGAACTAGGCATGCATTTCTTTATGATAGTACATCATGCACCAACTCAGGTATAGCCTGACAAGTAAGAAACAAGCATTCGTATCAAGCAATACAGCAAAGCAGACAACTGAACTATTTGTAATTCTTTAGGATTACAGGTTGAGGGAAAAGAAAGCAGCCCACACGCATTACATTTCACATGTATCTAAAACACACTGGCTTACCATATGTTGTTGTGAAGCCTCGCTGCTGTTGCAATGTTCTTTGAAGATATCGTCAGCATGTTGTGGTTGCAAATCTAGTTGTTGTAGTTTATTCTACACCCTCTATTTAGGTAAAATTAATTTTAATCGCACACACTAGTTTGAATTGATCATCAATGGTTCATCTAAACTAATGAATGAAGGGTGTGTGCTTACATGACAATATATGTGCTTCACTCTATTTTTATGCTTGTTCGATGTGCCAGCCCCAAAAGAACAAATATTTTGCTTGATGGGGTTGGGAGCTCCATAATTAATAGAAGCATGAAATTAGTCATGCAACTTGGGAAGATCATGAACACACAAAAAAGTAATGAATAGAGGCTCGGAGCAATGATGTAATAGCTAGCTGTAACATCCCAATTTTCAATTTGGATGTTATACATAGGTCATCATATGCATACCATATTTTATTTGCATTTTGTTGCTGATCCTAGAAATCCTAAGCAACTCAAGGACTCAAGGAGAGAGTTGGGGATTTCATTTATTTTTATATTTGAATTTTCTCAAATTTGAAAAGAGGATCAATTTTGTTTTAATATTTTTCACTCCAAAATATTTCCAATATTAAAAATAAAAGAGAGAATATAATATGACTTCTTCAAAAAAAGAGGAATATTGGAGGAGAAATTTTAAAATCAAATTTATATTTTATTTGCTATTTTATTTGAATTAGGAAAATATGCATTTTTGAAAATTGCATTTTTGGACCAGAAAAATGTTCACTTTGTTCTAAATATTAGGTTTAGACAGTGAAAATTGTTTATGGTATTTTTAGGACTTTTTGTTTTTTATATTTTATTAGGATTTTATTCGGGGGGAGTTTTATTTAAAAAATAATCTTTTCCCGCCCGACTGGGCCGAAGCCCAGCCGAGCAGGCCGCGGCCCACCTGTGCGCCGCCTTCCTCCCGCGCGGGGAGACCGAGCCGCCGCCTCCGCCCAAGTCCGGCCGGGGCACAACTCCTGGTCCGACCCGGCGCCCCCTCCTGCAAGGCGACGCCGCCCCCCTCGCCTTTATAAGCGCCCGCCCAGCCGCCTCCTCCCCCCGTCCCGAGCCACCGGAGCCACCGCCGCCCGCAGCCGACGCCACCAAGCCGCACCACCGCCGCCGCTGCTCTCCGCCACCGCTAGCACCGCCGCAACCGCCCGATGCTGAAGCCCCGCGCCACCAATGTTGTTCGCCAGATCCCGCCACCGCCGCCCGCCAGTTTTTTTAAAAGAACCGGTAAAGACCGAACCGTCGGCCAGTTTTTTTGTGTTTTTCATTAGATCGGTTTAGTTCGGTTTTTTCGAGTTCGCTAATTAGCGAGCATTCGTTCGAACGTCTCTATTAGCGAACATATTCACTCGTTTGACCTTGATAGTGAACGTTCGTTTGATAGCCTTTTCTTTTTATTTTATTTTCCGGCCAGGGAGCTATCCGTGATTATTTTAATCGTAGATTAGCCCCTGATCTTCAAACCCTCACAACTTTTTGCTCGTTCGTCTAAATCCAGGAAACCAGCGCCAAAATCTTTGTCTTGTTCCCCTCTTTCTAGATAACTAACTTGAACATGGTTTTGACAATTTAAAATTTGGTTCCAAGCAGATTTGATTTCGAATTTCTTTTGACCGCAGTTTGAGTTTCGTAACTCCGATTCGATTGATTCATTTTGCAAATCGAAGCTCTTCAGTTGAACTTTCAGTTTGGATCTTTTTATTTGAGTTTTACCCTTGCATCTTATGCTTGATTGCTTATGTATGCAATTGTTTGTTTACGATAGAGTTTTCCACAGTGCGAAGCGTGCTACTACGAGTCACTAGAGTTTTCAGATCGCCAGCAAGGCAAGTAACACTTTGATCATACCCCTTTATTACCCATTTTTATGCATTAGTTTCAATCCTCAAACACTGCATGGTTAGGACCTGATTAACATATGGGTTTTGGGAACTAGATGTTGAGGTAGTACCTATTGCCCTTTCATTCAAACCTTGGGAGTTACTATGTTACGCTTATTATACTTTGCTATGCTATGCTCGTAGACGAGGTTTGGATTGAGTGATTCATGACAATTGTGAGAATTATTATGAACTAAGGGTTTATTTAAGGTGGCTACTTTAACACACATCTGGGTGGATTGGTTGAGGCACCCTGGAGTACCCAGTGGTTGTCTGGGCACCTGGAGAAATCCAGCGTTGTCTTGGGATATCCCGGAGTACCTGTGTGATTATCATATGGTTTGCCACCCAGGCTCAAAGGGATCATAAAATTATTCATTCTGGAAACTTCCATGTGCAGCCATAAGCCATTATGGGCTCTGGCATAGTTGAGTAAGTTGCGGGAAACCTTTCCATGATGGGCTAGCAGATGCAGGGGATTGTAGGTGTACCGACCTATCTATCGGTTCAGGGGACCTCTCCGGAAAGACTGTGTCTCGGTCATCTATTTCTCAAACATTATGCAGTGCGAGAAATTCAACAGAGGAGATCGACTCTTGTGGGGAAAAGTGTGCAAACCTCTGTAGAGTGTACAAACTAATCATGGTTAGCCGTGTCCCCGGTTATGGACATTTTGAGTATCTGGTGCTTGAATTATTGATTTGATCTCATCACTTTACTTAATTAAATTGTTGGGTTGATGATTACTTTAATTTGGGATTGAGTTGGACGAACCTTCTCAATGTTTTCAACAAACTTTGTAGATAAATAAAATATATTCCTTTGTTGTAGGGAAAAACTAGCTTTCTGCGAATGCTAAACATAGAGCTTCCACTAGCGAAATATGCATATAGTTATAGCTGTTACTTTTTCATTGCTTTATAGTGTTATCTTGCCAGCATATTCCATGTGCTGACCTACAAAGGCTGCAACGTATTATGTTGCATAGTTTTCAGACGAAGGGTAAGGTGCGCTAGGTCGTTGTCATGCACTCAGCTATGCCATTGGAGTTGATGGACTCATTTTACCTTCAAAGCTTCCGCTGTTATCTTATTTAGATGGCCTTCAGACATATTATTGTAATAAGTTCTCTTTTGAGACATTCGATGTAATAAGTGTGTGATTGAACTCTGTTATAAATCCTTCAAGTACTGTGGGTGTCAGCATTACCGATCCAGGGATGACACTTATACACAGAGATTTGACCGTCTGAGGTCGGATCGCTACAAGTTGGTACCAGAGCACACACTGACTATAGGACGCGACCACTAAGATGAGCCATAGGACCCTATTCTCTACTCATTTCTGACTCTTCTCCATTTTCTACTCTATAGATGGCGGACCCAAGGAATAAGTTTGCTCAACCGGATGAAGATACACCTTTTGGACGACACTTGAAGGAAGCCACTAGGTACCTGAACATCGGAATACCAAGCTTCACCGGGACCTACATCTCCACTTTACTAGAAGAGGAGCGTTGGATGATTCGAGTAGATGTTCCCGGAAGGACATTCACACTAGTTACAGAGCCCATAGAGTTTTCCTTTGATGCACCAACCTGGAGTCTAGGAAAGAGCATGGAAGCTCACATCGCCATGGGACGCATTGGCGAAGTTTACCAGAAGGATATTAAGGACACCATCTACCAGATATGTGGATGCTGAGATGAGCAATGGGAGATGATTCGCGCCAGGGGGGACAAGTCCATTGCAGCTTACATCCAGGAGTTAAACCAACACATTCGTCGCCCAGAGAACCAGATGTGCGCCAGCATGATAGACATGAAGAAGTTGATGACCAGGAACATGGAGCTAGAAGAGGAACTCAAGTATATACGCGATGGATATGAAGAAGAAATTGCAGTACTACTGGAGAAGTATGAAGATCTGAAGAAGAAGCAAGGAGTATTCATGGGAGATCCCGCACCTGGAGAGGACAACCATCCCAAAGACTACATCATCATTGACGACACCGACTCTGACCTCGACAGTGATGATGATTATGAAGACGAAGCTGGAGCAAATATCATGGAGTCTTCCACTGATGAAAGGTTTTAGTCGACCACCATATTATCAATAGTATTCCCCCATGTATATAGGATAGTTCGAGTATTTTGTAACTATAGTTAGATCGATTGTATGCCCTTGTTTTGAATTGAGTGGTGTGATTATGATTGTGTGTTTGTCTCATGTGCATATGGGTAGTGATTTCTTTTTAGACCTCACTCTATTCTAATCTCTCCCCTCTAAACCCATCAGGTGCCTCAGAGACGTGACCCCGGATTTGTCTTCCCACCGGAGCTCACTCAGTTGATCCAGCAGCAGAATGCCTTGATGCAGCTACTAGTTCAGAACCAAGGCAACAACAACAACAACAACAACAACAACCCACCGCCACCACCTCCAGTTGACAACTTAGCCCGTTTTCCGAGGTTGAATCCGCCAGTGTTTTCCAGTAACATCGAGCCGATTGTTGCTGATGACTGGCTCCGCAGGATTGGAAGGGAGCTAACCACCGCAGGTTGCACAAATGTCGAGAAGGTGCGCTTTGCCGCACATCAATTGGATGGACCAACAGCCTCATGGTGGGAGAATTACACAACCACTTTTCCCATAGCCAATGTCACATGGGATCAGTTTCAACAAGCTTTCCGCATAGCCCATGTCTCTACGGGAGCAATGAATATGAAGAAGCGTGAGTTTCGCAACTTACGCCAGGAAATCGTACTGTAGGGCAGTATGTGGATGAGTTTAGTAAGTTAGTTCACTATGCACCAGATGATGTGGCCACAGATGCCGTGAAGCATGAGAAGTTTATGGAAGGGCTGAATGATGAGATGAGTATGCAGTTGATGGTGGCAACATTTACTAACTACCAGGAGTTGGTAGATGGGGCTCTTATGATCGAACGCAAGCAGCAGCAGATAGAGAGCCGCAAAAGGAAGTATGGACAGGGGATGTATAATTCCAGCGCTCAACAGAAGCCTCGCTTTACCTCTAACTCGGGGGGATACACCCATAACCATGGAGTCCATACCCATAATGGAGGGAGCACACACAACCACAATGGAACCAAGAATGGAAATGGGAATGGAGCAAGTAGCAGCCAAAACTGTTCCAACCCAGCAACCCGCCAAGAAGGGTCTAAGTCACATTACTTGTTTCAAATGCGGGAAGACTGGACACTACGCCACCAAATACCCTGAAGCAAGGAACGGCAATGGAAATGGAAAATCTGGGAAGAAGCCCAACCCTTTCACTAGAGGACATGTGAACCACGTTAATGTGGAGGGGGTTGAAGAACAGCCAGATGCAGTTATAGGTAAGTTTTTGATTCAGTCATTTACTGCAATAGTTCTTTTTGATACTGATGCATCGCATTCATACATATCAATGGGATTTGTGGATAAATTTAAGTTGCCCACCAAATATCTTAAGACACCTATGTTAGTAAGCTCACCTGGATCGGAGTATATGGCAAGCAGTGGATGTTTTCAGATGCCATTAACCATATGTAGGCATGTTTTCCCCTTAGACCTGATAATTTTGGAGTTGCAAGGATTGGATGTGATATTAGGCATGGATTGGCTATCCATGTATGGAGGAAATATCGATTGTGCTAGTAAGTAAATTTTACTCACCACCCCGGAGGGAAAAAGGATCAAGTATGTGTCTAGGCATGCGCTAAGGAGCACCCAAGTAAATTCTCTGAGTTGTTCAGGAAGAAGTGCCTATAGTGAAGGATTACCCGGATGTATTTCCAGAGGAACCACCAGGCATGCCCCCCAGATCGAGACATAGAGTTTTTGATTGAGCTATTGCCAGGCACCGGACCAATATCGAAGAGACCATATCAGATGCCCGCAAATCATCTGGAGTAAATTAAGAAGCAGATTAAGGAGTTACTGGAGAAAGGTTATATTCGACCAAGTTCATCACCTTGGGGAGCCCCAGTACTCTTAGTTGAGAAGAAGGATGGATCTTTGAGAATGGTTGTTGATTATTGGGAGTTGAATGAAGTGACGATCAAGAACAAGTACCCACTACCGATGATCAATGATTTGTTTGACCAGTTGCAAGGAGCTAAAGTATTCTCCAAGATCGATCTTCGATCAGGGTACCACCAGTTGAAGATTTGGGAACAGGATATACCTAAGACAACTTTTACCATAAGGTACTAGCTATATGAATACACGGTCATGTCATTTGTATTGACTAATGCCCCTGCCTATTTTATGAGTATGATGAACAAGGTGTTCATGGAGTTTTTGGATAAGTTCATTGTGGTGTTCATTGATGATATTCTGGTATAGTCGAAGAATGAAGAGGAACACAAGGAACACTTGCGCTTAGTTCTCGAGAAGCTCAGGGAACATCAGTTTTATGCCAAGTTTAGCAAATGTGAGTTTTGGTTGAAGGAAGTTGGATTTCTTGGACATGTTATATCAGGAGAAGGTATAGCAGTAGACCCCACCAAGGTTCAATCTGTCACCGAGTGGTTGGCACCCACCTCAGTTGGAGAGATCCATAGTTTTCTGGGATTTGCAGGATATTATAGGAGGTTCATTGAGAATTTTCCAAGATTGTGAAACCCATGATAGAGCTATTGAAGAAGGACACTAAGTTCAAATGTACCGAGGAATGTGAAGCCAGTTTTCAGGAGTTGACGAAACGTTTGGTTACAGCCCCGGTACTGATTCTTCCGGATATACACAAGGATTTCCAAGTGTATTGTGACGCTTCCCGCTTAGGACTTGGAGGTGTACTTATGAAGGACGGAAGAGTTGTTTCATATGCTTCACATCAGCTTCGACCGCATGAGTTGAATTATGCCACGCATGATTTGGAGTTAGCAGCCATAGTGCATGCGCTCAAGACCTAGAGACATTTTCTTATTGGAAACTGTTGTGATGTATATACGGATCATAAGTGTTTGAAGTATATCTTCACGCAGAAGGAGCTGAATCTCAGGCAGAGGAGATGGTTGGAGCTAATAAAGGATTATGATATGAAGCTGCACTATCATCCAGGAAAGGCCAATGTCATAGCAGATGCTTTGAGCCGCAAGAGTAATGTCAATACCCTCGTAAGCGGAGGATTACCGCGGGAGTTAGCCGACGATCTCAAGGAACTTCGTTTTGAGATAGTTCCAAGAGGTTTTGTTGTAGCAATGGAAGTTCAGTCTATGTTATTGGGAAAGATTCGAGAGGCCCAGAAGGATGATAAGGAAATTGCTGAGATAAAGGAGAGAATGGGCAAAGGAAAAGCCAAGGGTTTTCGTGAGGATGAGCATGAGACTTTGTGGTCTGTGGATTGTGTATATGCGCCCAATAATGTGGAGATCAGGAAGTTAATACTTTAGGAAGCTCATGACTCGCCATACTCGATTCACCCCGGAAACACCAAGATGTATCTGGATTTGAAGGAACGCTTCTGGTGGACAGGAATGAAGAAGGATATTGCTGAGTATGTAGAAATATGCAATGAATGTCAGAGAGTAAAGGCAGAGCATCAGAAGCCAACATGATTATTATAACCTATGCCGATACCCGAATGGAAGTGGGACAAGCTTGGCATGGATTTCGTCATCAGATTACCCAGGACCCGATCAGGGTATGATTTTATCTGGGTAGTAGTTGATCGCTTGACCAAGGTAGCTCACTTTATCCCAGTGAAAACCACCTATAGAAGCAAGAAGTTGGCCAAGATATATATGACTAGGATCATATGTCTACATGGAGTTCCGAGGACCATCGTATCAGATAGATGAATGCAGTTTACCTTGAAGTTTTGGAATCAGCTTCACCAGACTTTGGGTACTAGGCTAGAGTTCAGTACAGCCTTTCATCCGTAGACAGATGGACAGACCGAGAGAGTCAATTAGATTCTGGAGGACATGTTGAGAGCTTGTGCGCTAGATTATGGATCTAGTTGGGATGATGATTTGCCTTACGCAGAGTTCTGATAGAACAACAGTTATCAAGCTAGTTTGAAGATGGCACCTTTCGAAGCTTTGTATGGAAGGAGGTGCAGGACACCGTTGATACGGGATGAAGTCGGAGACCGTCAGTTATTTGGACCGGATAGACTGAAGAGAAGGTTAAGTTGATTCGAGATAGACTGAAGGTAGCTCTATCCAGGCAGAAGAGTTATGCCGATACAAAATGCAAGGAGGTAGTTTATGAGATTGGAGACCGAGCGTATCTCCGCGTGTCACCCCTGCGAGGAGTTAAACGATTTGGAGTGAAGGGTAAGTTAGCCCCAAGATTTGTAGGGCCATACCGAGTTCTAGAACGTATGGAAGAGGTGGCCTACAAGTTGGAGTTACCCAAAGGATTGTCAGGACTTCACGATGTGTTTCACATTTCCCAATTGAAGAAGTGCCATGCTGAGATTGTCGATATTCCTCTAAGAGATACATTGCCCCTGGAAGCAATTCAATTGGATAATGACCTAACTTACGAGGAGAAACCCGTGAAGATTCTCGAGTTTGCCAGCCGAGTTACACGCAGCAAGGTTATCAAGTTTTGCAAATTCAGTGGAGCCACCATACCGAGGATGAAGCAACCTGAGAGCAAGAAGAAGACCTACGGAAAGACCACCAACACCTATTTTCTAGCCAACCCGAATCTCGAGGGCGCGATTCATCTTAAGGGGGGTAGGTTTGTAACATCCCATTTTCAATTTGGATGTTATACATAGGTCATCATATGCATATCATTTTTTATTTGCATTTTATTGGTGATCCTAGAAATCCTAAGCAACTCAAGGACCCAAGGAGAGAGTTGGGGATTTCATTTATTTTCATATTTGAATTTTCTCAAATTTGAAAAGAGGATCAATTTGGTTTTAATATTTTTCTCTCCAAATTATTTCCAATATTAAAAATAAAAAAGAGAAGATAATATGACTTCTTCAAAAAGAGAGGAATATTGGAGGAGAAATGTTAAAATCAAATTATATTTTATTTGCTATTTTATTTGAATTAGAAAAATATGCATTTTTTAAAATTGCATTTTTAGACCAGAAAGATGTTCACTTTGTTCTAAATATTACGTTTAGACGGTGAAAATTGTTTCTGGTATTTTTAGGATTTTATTGTTTTTTATATTTTATTAGGATTTTATACGGGCGGAATTTTATTTAAAAAAATCTTTTCCTGCCCGACTGGGCCGAAGCCCAGCCGAGCAAGCCGCGGCCCACCTCCGCGCCGCCTTCCTCACACACGGGGAGACCGAGCCGCCGTCGCCGCCCGAGTCCGGTCGGGGCACGACTCCCGGTCCGACCCGACGCCCCCTCCCGCAAGGCGAAGCCGCCCCCCTTGCCTTTATAAGCGCCCGCCCCGCCGCCTCCTCCTCCCATCCCGAGCCGCCCCAGCCAACGCCGCCCGCAGCCGACGCCACAGAGCCGCACCAGCGCCACCGTTGCCGCTCATCGCTACTGCCCTGCTACCGCCGCTGCTCTCCGTCGCCGCTAGCACCGCCGACGACGCCGTCACCCGCTGCCGAAGCCCCGCGCCGTTCGCCGGATCCCGCCGCCGCCGCCCGCCTTTTTTTTAAGAACTGGTAAAGACCGAACCATCACCCAGTTTTTTTGGGGTTTTCGTTAGATCGGTTTAGTTTGGTTTTTTTTCGAGTTCGCTAATTAGCGAGCGTTCGTTTGAATGTCTCTGTTAGCGAACGTATTCGCTCGTTTGACCTTGATAGCGAACGTTCGTTCGATAGCCGTTTCTTTTTGTTTTATTTTTCAGTCAGGGACCTATCCACGATTATTTTTATCGCAGATTAGCCCCTGGTCTTCAAACCCTCACAACTTTTTGCTCGCTCGTCCAAATCCAGTGAAACCAGCGCCAAAATCTTTGTCTTGTTCCCCTCTTTCCAGATAACCAACTTGAACATGGTTTTGACAATTTAAAATTTGGTTCCAAGCAGATTTGATTTCGAATTTCTTTTGACCGCAGTTTGAGTTTCCTAGCTCCGATTCGATTGATTCTTTTTTCAAATCGAAGCTCTTCAGTTGAACTTTCGGTTCGGATATTTTTATTTGAGTTTAACCTTTCATCTTATGCTTGATTAACTATGTATGCCATTGTTTGTTTACGATAGAGTTTTCCAGAGTGCAAAGCGTGCTACTACGAGTCACTAGGGTTTTCAGATCGTTAGCAAGGCAAGTAACACTTTGATCATACCCCTTTGTTACCCAGTTTTTATGCATTAGTTTGAATCCTCAAACACTGCATGGTTAGGACCTGATTAACATGTGGGTTTTGAGAAGTAGATGTTGAGGTAGTACCTATTTCCCTTTCATTCGAAACTCGGGAGTTACTACATTACGCTTATTATATTTGCTATGCTATGCTCGTAGACGTGGTTTGGATTGAGTGATTCATGACAGTTGTGAGAATTATTATGAACTAAGGGTTTATTTAAGGTGGATACTTTAACACACATCTGGGTGGATTGGTTGAGGCACCTTGGAGTACCCAGTGGTTTTCTGGGCACCTGGAGCAATCCAGCGTTGTCCTGGGATATCCTGGAGTACCCATGTGATTATCCTACAGTTTGCCACCCAGGCTCAAAGGATCATAATTTATTCATGCTGGAAACTTCCGTGTGCAGCCACAAGTCATTATGGGCTCTGGCATAGTTGAGTAAGTTGCGGGAAACCTTTCCATGATGGGCTAGCAGATGTAGGGGATTGTAGGTGTACCGGCCTATCTATCGGTTAAGGGGACCTCTTCGGAAGGACTGTGTCTCGGTCATCCGTTTATCAAACATCATGCAGTGCGAGAAATTCAACAGAGGAGATCGAGTCTTGTGGGGAAAAGTGCACAAACCTCTGTAGAGTGTACAAACTAATTATGGTTAGCCGTGTCCCCGGTTATGGACATTTTGACTATCTGGTGCTTGAATTATTGATTTGATGTCATCACTTTACTTAATTAAATTGTTGGGTTGATGATTACTTTAATTTGGGATTGAGTTGGAGGAACCTTCCCAATGTTTTCAACAAACTTTGTAGATAAATAAAATATATTCCTTTGTTGTAGGGAAAAACTAGCTTTCTGCAAATGCTAATCATAGAGCCTCCACCAGCCAAATATGCATATAGTTATAGCTGTTACTTGTTCATTGATTTATAGTGTTATATTTCCAGCATATTCCATGTGCTGACCTACACAGGCTGCAACGTATTATGTTGCAGAGTTTTTAGACGAAGAGTAAGGTGCGCTAGGTCGTTGTCGTGCACTCAGCTCTGCCGTTGGAGTTGATGAACTCATTTTACCTTCGAAGCTTCCGCTGTTATCTTATTTAGATGGCCTTCAGCCATATTATTGTAATAAGTTCTCTTTTGAGACATTCGATGTAATAAGTGTGTGATTGAACTCTATTATAAATCCTTTAAGTACTGTGTGTGTCAGCATTACTGATCCAGGGATGACACTTATACACAGAGATTTGACCGTCTGAGGTCGGATCGCTACACTAGCATCAGAAAATGTAGGGTAAAACGAACAAAAAGTAGCAGA
This sequence comes from Triticum aestivum, assembly GCF_018294505.1. NCBI lineage: Eukaryota > Viridiplantae > Streptophyta > Magnoliopsida > Poales > Poaceae > Triticum > Triticum aestivum. The sequence goes on along the minus strand of NC_057803.1, from coordinate 186,533,965 downwards.
ACCACATGCTAGTTTTCTAATGTGTAATTAAGCATAGAGAACATGAAGCAGTCTGATGGAGCCAACAGGTGGCATTAGAACAACACCATTATCATAAATATAGCATGCAAGAAGTAAAATAGTAGGCAGTGATATCTAGGAAGTACAGTAATACTTTGGACAAAACTAAAGCATTGTAGCTATATGTGCAGTGGTTTGTAATTTAGCACATGTAACATGTTCACTGCCAGAAGTATGGCCCTACAGGTGCAAGCAGAATAACGTGTCTCATGAAAAATTGAATGATGCCCTGAAGAAATTCGAAGGTGTGGTGCTTATGCTAAGAAAGTGAACGTAGGCGCCGACCGTTGGATAATAGTACCTGATTCTCGGTGGCGTATGGGTATCATTGTCATACTTGATAGCTACGGATCGTCGATGGTGCTCATGTTGCGGTTGAGTTTGGGCCGGGTGTCGCTGTTGCTGAAGCGGCTCCGGTGCCTCGGTTGTAGAGCCTGTCGACATACAAGAAAGCTCATATGTGGAAAGTGAACAGTTCCATGATAAAGAAGAGAAAAACCGAAGGAGTACAAATCGAAATAACCTGATGAGGCTATGGCGTCAGTAAAGTAGGGCCGATGAAGTTGAATATGACTTCCATGCAATGAAAGCACCAATGTCGGTGTCAAAACCGGCCGACCTTGGGTAGGGGGTCCCGGACTGTGCGTCTGAGGATCGAAGGTAACAGGAGACAAAGGGGACACGATGTTTACCCGGGTTCGGGCCCTCTCAATGGAGGTAAAACCCTACTTCCTGCTTGATTGACTTTGATGAGTATAGGGGTTACAAGAGTTGATCTACCTCGAGATCGTAATGGCTAAACCCTAGCTGTCTAGCCTATGTGAATTATCATAGCTTCTACGGACTAACCCCTCCGATTTATATAGACACTGGAGGGGCCCAAGGTTGTACAGAGTCGGTTTACAGAAGAAGGAAACTATACATCCGGACGCTAATCTTGCCATCCAAGCAAAGGAGAGTCCCAACCAGACACGGGGGAGGGCCTTCTGCCTTATATCTTCACGACCCATCAGTCCGGCCCATATCACACAGCCCGGACACCCGAGGACCCCATAATCCAGGACTCCCTCAGCGGGTCTGGTGCAGTGGACGAAGGCGTCGACGGGCGCGGTGTATACTGCTTTCGGTGAGACGGATCTGTTGTGGCAGACGAGGGCTTGTATGAAGGGCCAACGATGGGGCGGACGAGGGAGTCAGTGAAGGGCCTACACTGTGGTGGACGAGGGCGCCAGTTAAGCAGATCCGGTGCGGTGGACCATGATGGCGGTCAAGGAGATCTGGAGCCGTGGACAAGCTAGTCGGTGAAGCTGCTCCGGTGGAGTGGTGAGTTGGCAGTTGGGGGTTCCAAGGTGCGAAAGGTAGATTTGGCGGGGTGTGAGGTCCACCGCTGCGGTGGAGGACTAGATTTGGCGGCTTGCCGTGGTGGGGGGGGGTTGGGGAGGGGAAGGGGAGGGGTTCTAGGGAAGAATGTTGGGGGCAAAGAGGGGGAAACAATGGAGTTACCAAAGCAGCCCTTTTCCGTTCATGTGGCAGGGTAAAACAGGAATATCGCAGGGCTAAACTTTCGGGCGCGAGATATTTCGATGTGAGCGGGAAGTTTGAAAGCTTTTGGCGCCTGAAATTATAAGTGTTCTGCTCTTGTATGGCCGACTATGATATCATGGCCGAGAATTTATTTGTTTTGCATGCAAAAAAGTGCAAGTTTTGAAAATCAGTGTCTCGAACTCGAAACTTAGATTGTCCATTCAAGTCAAATATGGATCATTGAGCTAGTACAAGCAAATACCATCATACGGTCCAATACAAATGAAATTCCAAATGTGTTTACCCTAAATATGATGACAAAAGCAAAAATGTGTATGTGTATGAATAAAGTGGATGATTATAAAGTTTGAACATGCCCGTATGTGTATATCTCTAGGTTTGATATATGAATTTGAAATCAAGAAATCCTGGCTTAAAAATGTACCTCCGTTAAAATGAACTACAAAAGCTAATGATGGAGTCGAATTCCCAAATTCCAATCTTAGGTTTGTAATTCTGGTACTTCAAGGTATATCAGGCATGTTCAAAAGTATCGTTATCTCATTGTCCAAGCCGTGAAACAAATTGATCAACCATGAGTGTATTGTTATCTCAATTATGCTAAAGTCCCTCAAATATAGACACCTCACTCTTTATCTAAAGCCACCCGCGCCCCCTGACACACACAAGTTGTTCTCTCCCCCAGACACGAACACACGAGCACATTAACACCCCCTCTCTTCTCAAGTCCAAACCCCAATATAGGTCTCTATCACTTTGTCTCTCGGGCATGCACACATCTCTTACCCCACTCTCTAGGTCTCCTGGCATCTCTCTTTCCCAAGCACACACACTATGTAGAGTGTTGTTGGGGAACACAATATTTCAAAAAAATTCCTACGATCACGCAAGATCTATCTAGGAGATGCATAACAACGAGAGGGGAGAGTGTGTCTACGTACCCTCGTAGACCGAAAGAGGAACATTAAGTAACGCCGTTGATGTAGTCGAACGTCTGCGTGATCCAACCGATCAAGTACCAAACACACGACACCTCCACGATCTGCACAAGTTCAGCTCGGTGACGTCCCTCGTACTCTTGATCCAGCTAATGCCGAGGGTGAGTTTCGTCAGCACGACGGCGTGTTGACGGTGATGATGAAGTTGCCGACGCAGGGCTTCGCCTAAGCACTACGACAATATGACCGAGGTGTAAAACTGTGGACGGGGCACCGCACACGGCTAAAGATCAACTTGTGTGTCTATGGGGTGCCCCCTCCCCCGTATATAAAGGAGGGGAGGAGGAGGACGGCCGGCCGGCCACAAGGGGCGCGCCCAAGGGGGGAATCCTACTCCTAGTAGGAGTAGGTTCCCCCCTTTCCTAGTCCTAGTAGGAGAAGAAGGAAGGAGTGCAAGAAGAGAAGGAAAGGGGGGGCGGCCCCCCTAGCCCTAGTCCAATTCGGTTTGGGCTAGGGGGGGCACGCGCCACACCTTGGCCTGCCTCCTCTCTTCCACCATTAGGCCCATGAGGCCCAATAACTTCCTGGAGGAGGTTCCGGTAACCCCCGGTACTCCGAAACTTATCCGAAACGACCCGAACCATTCCGGTGTCTGAATGTAGCCTTCCAATATATGAATCTTTATGTCTCGACCATTTCGAGACTCCTCGTCATGCCCGTGATCACATCCGGGACTCCGAACAACCTTCAGTACATCAAATCACATAACTCATAATACATATCGTCATCGAACGCTAGGCGTGCGGACCCTATGGGTTCGAGAACTATGTAGACATGACCGAGACACATCTCTGGTCAATAACCAATAACGAAATCTAGATGCTCATATTGGTTCCTACATATTCTACAAAGATCTTTATCGTTCAAACCGCATGACAACATATGTTGTTCCCTTTGTCATTGGTATGTTACTTGCCCGAGATTCGATCATGGTATCATCATACCTAGTTCAATCTCGCTACTTTCAAGTCTCTCTACTCATTCCGTAATGCATCATCCCGCAACTAACTCATTAGTCACATTGCTTGCAAGGCTTATAGCGATGTGCATTGCCGAGAGGGCCCAGAGATACCACTCCGATAATCGGAGTGAGAAATCCTAATCTCAATCTATGCCAACTCAACAAACACCATCGGAGACACCCGTAGAGCATCTTTAAAATCACCCAGTTACGTTTTAACATTTGATAGCACGCTAAGTGTTCCTCCGGTATTCGGGAGTTGCATAATCTCATAGTCATAGGAACATGTATAAGTCATGAAGAAAGCAATAGCAATAAACTAAACGATCATAGTGCTAAGCTAACGGATGGGTCTAGTCCATCACATCATTCTCTAATGATGTGATCCCGTTCATCAAATGACAACACATGTCCATGGCTAGGAAACTTAACCATCTTTGATTAACGAGCTAGTCAAGTAGAGGCATACTAGGGACACTCTATTTGTCCATGTATTCACACATGCACTAAGTTTCTGGTTAATACAATTCTAGCATGAATAATAAACATTTATCATGGTATAAGGAAATATAAATAACAACTTTATTATTGCATCTAGGGCATATTTCCTTCAGTCTCCCACTTGCACTAGAGTCAATAATCTAGATTACACAATAATGATTCTAACACCCATGGAGTCTTGGTGCTGACCATGTTTTGCTCGTGAGAGAGGCTAAGTCAACGGGTCTGCAATATTCAAATCCGTGTGCATCTTGAAAATTTCGATGTCTCCCTCCTTGACTTGATCGCGGATGGAATTGAAGCATCTTTTGATGTGCTTGGTTCTCTTGTGAAATCTGGATTCCTTTGCCAAGGCAATTGCACCAGTATTGTCACAAAAGATTTTCATTGGACCCGATGCACTAGGTATTGCACCTAGATCGGATATGAACTCCTTCATCCAGACTCCTTCATTTGGTGCTTCTGAAGCAGCTATGCATTCCGCTTCACACGTAGATCCCGCCATGACGCTCTGATTAGAACTGCACCAACTAACAGCTCCACCATTCAATAAAAATACGTATCCGGTTTTTGACTTAGAGTCATCCGGATCAGTGTCAAAGCTTGCATCGACGTAACCATTTATGACGAGCTCTTTGTGACCTCCATAAATGAGAAACATATCCTTAGTCCTTTTCAGGTATTTCAGGATGTTCTTGACCGCTGTCCAGTGATCCACTCCTGGATTACTTTGGTACCTCCCTTCTAAACTAATAGCAAGGCACACATCAGGTCTGGTACACAACATTGCATACATGATAGAACCTATGGCTGAAGCATAGGGAATGACTTTCATTTTCTCTCTATCTTCTGCAGTGGTCGGGGTTTGAGTCCGACTCGAGTTCACACCTCGTAACACAGGCAAGAACCCTTTCTTTGCTTGATTCATCTTGAACTTCTTCAAAACTTTATCAAGGTATGTGCTTTGTGAAAGTCCAATTAAGCGTCTTGATCTATGTCTATAGATCTTGATGCCCAATATATAAGCAGCTTCACCAAGGTCTTTCATTGAAAACTTCGTATTCAAGTATCCTTTTATGCTATTCAGAAATTCGGTGTCATTTCCGATCAAGAATATGTCATCCACATATAATATCAGAAATGGTACAGAGCTCCCACTCACTTGCTTGTAAATACAGGCTTCTCCAAAAGTTTGTATAAAACCATATGCTTTCATCACACTATCAAAGCATATATTCCAACTCCGAGATGCTTGCACCAGTCCATAAATGGATCGCTAGAGCCTGAACACTTTGTTAGCACCTTTTGGATCGACAAAACCTTCTGGTTGCATCATATACGACCCTTCTTTAAGATATCCATTAAGGAATGCAGTTTTCACATCCATTTGCCAAATTTCATAATCATAAAATGCGGCAATTGCTAACATGATTCGGATGGACTTAAGCATCGCTACAGGTGAGAAGGTCTCATCGTAGTCAACTCCTTGAACTTGTCGAAAAACTTTCACAACAAGTCGAGCTTTGCAGAGAGTAACACTACCGTCAGCGTCAGTCTTCTTCTTGAAGATCCATTTATTCTCTATGGCTTGCCAATCATCGGGCGAGTCAACCAAAGTACACACTTTGTTCTCATACATGGATCCCATCTCAGATTTCATGGCCTCAAGCCATTTCGCGGAATCTGGGCTCATCATCGCTTCCTCATAGTTCATAGGTTCGTCATGGTTAAGTAACATGACCTCCAGAACAGGATTACTGTACCACTCTGGTGCAGATCTTACTCTGGTTGACCTACGAGGTTCTGTAGTAACTTGATCAGAAGTTTCATTATCATCATCATTAACTTCCTCACTAATTGGTGTAGGAATCACTGGGAGTGATTTCTGTGATAAATTACTTTCCAATAAGGGAGCAGGTACAGTTACCTCATCAAGTTCACTTTCCTCCCACTCACTTCTTTCGAGAGAAACTCCTTCTCTAGAAAGGATCCATTCTTAGCAATGAATATCTTGCCTTCGGATCTGTGATAGAAGGTGTACCCAACAGTTTCCTTTAGGTATCCTATGAAGACACATTTCTCCGATTTGGGTTCGAGCTTATCAGGTTGAAGCTTTTTCACATAAGCATTGCAGCCCCAAACTTTAAGAAACGACAACTTGGGTTTCTTTCCAAACCATAGTTCATATGGTGTCGTCTCAACGGATTTCGATGGTGCCCTATTTAATGTGAATGCAGCCGTCTCTAAAGCATAACCCCAAAATGATAGCGGTAAATCAGTAAGAGACATCATAGATCGCACCATATCTAATAAAGTGCAGTTACAATGTTCGGACACACCGTTATGATGTGGTGTTCTAGGTGGCGTTAGTTGCGAAACTAGTCCGCATTGTTTCAAATGAAGACCAAACTCATAACTCAAATATTCACCTCCATGATCCGATCGTAGAATCTTAATTTTCTTATTACGATGATTTTCCACTTCACTTTGAAATTCTTTGAACTTTTAAAATGTTTCAGACTTATGTTTCATCAAGTAGATATACCCATATCTTCTCAAATAATCTGTGAAGCTGAGAAAATAATGATACCTTCCACGAGCATCAACACTCATCAGAACGCATACATCAGTATGTATTATGTCCAATAAGTCTGTTGCTCGTTCCATTGTTCCTGAGAACGGAGTCTTAGTCATCTTGCCCATGAGGCATGGTTCGCAAGCATCAAGTGATTCATAATCAAGTGATTACAAAAGCCCATCAGGATGGAGTCTCTTCATGTGCTTTACACCAATATGACCTAAACGGCAGTGCCACAAATAAGTTGCACTATCATTATTAACCTTATATCTTTTGACTTCAATACTATGAATATGTGTATCACTACTATCGAGATTTAATAAAAATAGACCACTCATCAAGGGTGCATGACCATAAAAGATGTTACTCATATAAATAGAACAACCATTATTCTCCGATTTAAATGAATAACTGTCTCGCATCAAACAAGATCCAGATATAATATTCATGCTTAACGCTGGCACCAAATAACAATTATTCAGGTCTAATACTAATCCCAAAGGTAGATGTAGAGGTAGCGTGCCGACCGCCATCACATCGACTTTGGAACAATTTCCCACGCACATCGTCACCTCGCCCTTAGCCAATCTTCGCTTAATCCGTAGCCCCTATTTCGAGTTGCAAATATGAGCAACAAAACCAGTATCAAATACACAGGCGCTACTGCGAGCATTAGTAAGGTACACATCAATAACATGTATATCAAATATACCTTTCACTTTGCCATCCTTCTTATCCGCCAAATACTTGGAGCAGTTCCGCTTCCACTGAGTAGTCCCTTTGTAGTAGAAGCACTCAGTCTCAAGCTTAGGTCCAGACTTAGGCTTCTTAACTTGAGCAGCAACTTGTTTGTCATTCTTCTTGAAGTTCCCCTTCTTCCCTTTGCCCTTCTTCTTGAAACTAGTGGTCTTGTTGACCATCAACACTTGATGCTCCTTCTTGATTTCTACCCCCGCAGCCTTTAGCATTCCGAAGAGCTCGAGAATTATCTTATCCATCCCTTGCATATTATAGTTCATCATGAAGCTTTTGTAGCTTGGTGGCAGTGATTGAAGAAATCTTTCAATGACATTATCATCAGGAAGATTAACTCCCAGTTGAGTCAAGTGGTTGTGGTACCCAGACATTCTGAGTATATGTTCACTGACAAAACTATTCTCCTCCATTTTGCAGCTATAGAACTTATTGGAGAATTCATATCTCTCAATTCTGGCATTTGCTTGAAATATTAACTTCAACTCCTGGAACATCTCATATGCTCCATGACGTTCAAAACATCATTGAAGTCCCGATTCTAAGCCATAAAGCATGGCAAACTGAACTATCGAGTACTCATCAGCTTTGCTTTGCCAAACGTTCATAACATCTGGTGTTGCTCCTGTAGCGGGCTCTGCACCTAGCGGTGCTTCATAATTCTTCTGTGCAGCAATGAGGATAATCCTCAAGTTACGGACCCAGTCCGTGTAGTTGCTAGCATCATATTTCAACTTAGCTTTCTCTAGGAATGCATTAAAATTCAAAGGAACAGTAGCACGAGCCATTTATCTACAACAACATAGACATGCAAAATACTATAAGGTACTAAGTTCATGATAAATTAAAGTTCAATTAATCATATTACTTAAGAACTCCCACTTTGATAGACATCCCTCTAGTCATCTAAATGATCACGTGATCCATATCAACTTAACCATGTCCGATCATCACGTGAGATGGAGAAGTTTCCAATGGTGAACATCACTATGTTGATCATTTCTACTATATGATTCACGCTCGACCTTTTGGTCTCAGTGTTCCAAGGCCATATCTGCATATGCTAGGCTCATCAAGTTTAACCTGAGTATTCCTCTTGTGCAAAACTGGCTTGCACCCGTTGTATGTGAACGTAGAGCTTATCACACCCGATCAACACATGGTGTCTTGGCACGACGAACTGTAGCAACGGTGCATACTCAGGGAGAACACTTATACCTTGAAATTTAGTTAGAGATCATCTTATAATGCTACCGCCGTACTAAGCAAAATAAGATGCATAAAAGATAAACATCACATGCAATCAATGTAAGTGATATGATATGTCCATCATCATCTTGTGCCTTTGATCTCCATCTTCAAAGCACCATCACGATCACCATCGTCACCGGCTTGACACCTTGATCTCCATCATAGCATCATTGTCGTCTCGCCAACTATTGCTTTCACGACTATCGCTACCGCTTAGTGATAAAGTAAAGCATTACAGCGTGATTGCATTGCATACAATAAAGCGACAACCACATGGCTCCTGCCAGTTGCCGATAACTCGGTTACAAAACATGATCATCTCATACAATAAAATTTAGCATCATGTCTTGACCATATCACATCACAACATGCCCTGCAAAAACAAGTTAGACATCCTCTACTTTGTTTTTGCAAGTTTTACGTGGCTGCTACGGGCTTAGAAAGAACCGTTCTTACCTACGCATCAAAAACCACAATGATTTTTCGTCAAGTGTTCTGTTTTAACCTTCAACAAGGATCGGGCGTAGTCACACTCGATTCAACTAAAGATGGAGAAACAGACACCCACTAGCCACCTGTGTGCAAAGCACGGTGGTAGAACCAGTCTCATGAACGCGGTCATGTAATGTCAGTCTGGGCCGCTTCATCCAACAATACCACCGAATCAAACTATGACATGCTGGTAAGAAGTATGACTATTATCGCCACAACTCTTTGTGTTCTACTCGTGCATATAACATCTACTCATAGACCTGGCTCGGATGCCACTGTTGGGGAACGTAGTATTTCAAAGTTTCCTACGATCACGCAAGATCTATCTAGGAGATGCATAGCAACGAGAGGGGAGAGTGTGTCTACATAACCTTGTAGACCGAAAGCGGAAGCATTAAGTAACGCGGTTGATGTAGTCGAATGTCTTCGCGATCCAACTGATCAAGTACCGAACGGACGACACCTCTGTGATCTGCACATGTTCAGCTCGGTGATGTCCCTCGTACTCTTGATCCAGCTGAGGCCGAGTGTGAGTTATGTCAAGACGATGGCGTGTTGATGGTGATGATGAAGTTACCGATGCAGGGCTTCGCCTAAGCACTACGACAATATGACCGAGGTGTAAAACTATGGAGGGGGGCACCGCACACGGCTAAAGATCAACTTGTGTGTCTATGAGGAGCCCCCTCCCCCGTATATAAATGAGGGGAGGAGGAGGAGGGCCGGCCACAAGGGGCGCGCCCAAGGGGGGGAATCCTACTCCTAGTAGGAGTAGGTTCCCCCCTTTCCTAGTCCTATTAGGAGAAGAAGGAAGTAGAGGAAGAAGAGAAGGAAAGGGGGGCCCTAGCCCTAGTCCAATTAGGTTTGGGCTGGGGGGTGTGCGCCACACCTTGTCCTGACTCCTCTCTTCCACAATTAGGCCCACGAGGCCCAATAACTTCCTGGAGGGGGTTCCAGTAACCCCCGGTACTCAGAAACTTATCCGAAACGACTCGAACCATTCCGGTGTCCGAATGTAGCCTTCCAATATATGAATCTTTATGTCTCGACCATTTCAAAACTCCTCGTCATGTCCGTGATCACATCTGGGACTCTGAACAACCTTCAGTACATCAAATCACATAACTCATAATACATATCGTCATCGAACGTTAAGCATGCGGACCCTACGGGTTCGAGAACTATGTAAATATGACCGAGACACATCTCCGATCAATAACCAATAGCGGAACCTGGATGCTCATATCGGTTCCTACATATTCTAGGAAGATCTTTATCAGTCAAACCACATAACAACATAAGTTGTTCCCTTTGTCATGTGTATGTTACTTGCTCAAGATTCGATCGTCGGTATCATCATACCTAGTTCAATCTCGTTACTGGCAAGTCTCTTTACTCGTTCCGTAATGCATCATCCCGCAACATACTCATTAGTCACATTGCTTGCATGGCTTATAGTGATATACATTACCAAGAGGGCCCAGAGACACCTCTCCGACAATCGGAGTGACAAATCCTAATCTCACTCTATGCCAACTCAACAAACACCATCGGAGACACCTGTAGAGCATCTTTATAATCTCCCAGTTATGTTGTGACATTTGATAGCACACTAAGTATTCCTCTGGTATTCGGGAGCTGCATAATCTCATAGTCATAAGAACATGTATAAGTCATGAAGAAAGCAATAGCAATAAACTAAACGATCATAGTGCTAAGCTAACGGATGGGTCTAGTCCATCACATCATTCTATAATGATGTGATCCCGTTCATCAAATGACAACACATGTCCATGGCTAGGAAACTTAACCATCTTTGATTAATGAGCTAGTCAAGTAGATGCATACTAGGGACACTCTGTTTGTCCATGTATTCCCACATATACTACATTTCCGGTTAATACAATTCTAGCATGAATAATAAACATTTATCATGATATAAGGAAATATAAATAACAACTTTGTTATTGCCTCTAGGGCATATTTCCTTCAGTCTCCCACTTGCACTAGAGTTAATAATCTAGATTACACAGTAATGATTCTAACACCCATGAAGCCTTGGTGCTGATCATGTTTTGCTCATGAGAGAGGCTTAGTCAACGGGTCTGAAACATTCAGATCCGTATGTATCTTGCAAATCACAATGTCTCCCTCCTTGACTTGATCGCGGATGGAATTGAAGCGTCTTTTGATGTGCTTGGTTCTCTTGTGAAATCTGGATTCCTTTGCCCAGGCAATTGCACCAGTATTGTCACAAAAGATTTTCATTGGACCCGATGCACTAGGTATTACACCTAGATCGGATATGAACTCCTTCATCCAGACTCCTTCATTTGCTGCTTCTGAAGCAACTATGTGTTCCGCTTCACACGTAGATCCCGCCACGACGCTCTTCTTAGAACTGCACCAACTAACAGCTCCACCATTCAATAAAAATACATATCCGGTTTTCGACTTAGAGTCATCCGGATCAGTGTCAAATCTTGCATCGACGTAACCATTTACGACGAGATCTTTGTCACCTCCATAAACGAGAAACATATCCTTAGTCCTTTTCATGTATTTCAGGATCTTCTTGACCGCTGTCCAGTGATCCACTCCTGGATTACTTTGGTACCTCCCTGCTAAACTAATAGCAAGGAACACATTAGGTCTGGTACACAACATTGCATACATGATAGAACCTATGGCTGAAGCATAGGGAATAACTTTCATTTTCTCTCTATCTTCTGAAGTGGTCGGGGATTGAGTCTGACTCAACTTCACACCTTGTAACACAGGCAAGAACCCTTTCTTTGCTTGATCCATCTTGAACTTCTTCAAAACTTTATCAAGGTATGTGCTTTGTGAAAGTCCAATTAAGCGTCTTGATCTATCTCTATAGATCTTGATGCCCAATATGTAAGCAGCTTCACCGAGGTCTTTCATTGAAAAATTCTTATTCAAGTATCCTTTTATGCTATTTAGAAATCCAGTGTCATTTCCGATCAACAATATGTCATCCACATATAATATCAGAAATGCTACAGAGCTCCCACTCACTTTCCTGTAAATACAGGATTCTCCAAAAGTCTGTATAAAACCGTATGCTTTGATCACATTATCAAAGCGTATATTCCAACTCCGAGATGCTTGCACCAGTCCATAAATGGATCGCTGGAGCTTGCACACTTTGTTAGGACCTTTTGGATCGACAAAACCTTCTGGTTGCGTCATATACAACTCTTCTTTAACATATCCATTAAGGAATGCAGTTTTGACATCCATTTGCTAAATTTCATAATCATAAAATGCGGCAATTGCTAACATGATTTGGACGGACTTAAGCATCGCTACGGGTGAGAAGGTCTCATCGTAGTCAACTCCTTGAACTTGTCAAAAACCTTTCACAACAAGTCGAGCTTTGTAGACAATAAAATTACCGGCAGCGTCAGTCTTCTTGTTGAAGATCCATTTATTCTCTATGGCTTGCCGATCATCGGGCAAGTCAACCAAAGTCCACACTTTGTTCTCATACATGGATCCCATCTCAGATTTCATGGCCTGAAGCCATTTCGTGGAATCTAGGCTCATCATCGCTTCCTCATAGTTCGTAGGTTCGTCATGGTCAAGTAACATGACCTCCAGAATAGGATTACCGTACCACTCTGGTGCGGATCTTACTCTGGTTGACCTACGAGGTTCTGTAGTAACTTGATCAAAAGTTTCATGATCATCATCATTAGCTTCCTCACTAATTGGTGTAGGAATCACTGGAACTAATTTCTGTGATGAACTACTTTCCAGCAAGGGAGCAGGTACAGTATGGAAAGTGCGGAGTGCCGCCGGCCCCAACCGCTTGCGGCCTTGATTAATGCGTGGTGATTGATGGGACGTGGGCGTCTCCGCTTTCCCATGCTGCCTCGGTAACCGTTCGACTTGATGAGACCTTGCTGCATGCAGAAGAAAACCATCATTACCTGTGATCATGGAGGATGGCGGTTGGCCTCCTTCTGGCTATGAATGAGGGGAGGGTAGAGCTCCCTCGCTCATCTCTGCTTCCTGGCCGATTGCTCCTTCTTCTCCCTCCTCGCCTTGCCATCTTGCTGCAATCCCATGACGCCCACGAAGAGGTTCTTGGTGGCGGAGAAGGGCAAGGCTTGCCAGGAGGGGCCCAGCTCGCCAACGCCCAAGAGGGGGCGGGGTCGTCCTCGTAAGCATACCGTGACCTCTGCCGTGGCTCCTCGGGGGCGCGGTCGCACTCCTTTGGGGACTAGCGTTGTCCTTGGTGGATGCAATGGTGTCTCCTCCCACGGCGAGGGCCGCTCCAGGCGGAGTAACCCCTGCACCGAGGGGAGGCATGCCGTGGTCGCCCGGCCTCCCCGGCCGCGCTTCCATTTGCTGGAGGCGCTCCCGGAGTTCGTGGTATGGTTGGAGAGTCTGGCCGGCACCTAGCTCCAGCTTCCGCGCTCCTTTGCCGGCGAGCTGCCAGCCCGGGGTCTTGCCGGCCTCTGGCTGCAGGCCGACAGTTGCTGCAGCAAGGCCTCATGGGTCGTAGTGGAGGTCTCAGCCGCAGGCAACGTGGCCCTGGCCCATGGCTGGCAGACATTTGCCCATGCGCACGGCCTGAGCGGGTGGTGTACCCTCCACTTCAGGTATGATGGTGCCGCGACACTCTTCGTGAGGGTGTTTGGGGAAGATAGTTGTCACGCAGGGTGCCGCCCCAAAGACAGCAGTGACGACAACGATCTCGGTCTGGGTGACGGCCGTGACGAGGCTGAGGGCGAGCTTGTCCTTGCCTTGCCGCCGGGCCCTCTTTGAGGACGACCCACCGCCATGCGACGGTGAAGCGCGAGAGGGACTCATATTGAGCTGAGTCCGGGAGGCCCTTGGAGTCGCGCCTCGTCAGCTGTCGTGGTCATGCGGTCGCTTTTGTTTGACCTTTCCTTTCTTCCCGTGTTTTGAAAAAAAAGGTAGATGGCCCTCCTGGGGCATGTAATGAACTGTGACCTCTATGCTGCTATGTTATGTTTATTGCTCCAACGTTGTTCGTGTTCCGCGTGGATGCAAAAAGAAGGGGGTGACTTAGCTTGATACACTCGGGGTAGTTTCCTGGCTTGGGGGAGGGGGGCGCCTCCCGGCATCTAGTGAGGCCTCCTTGTTGTCGACTTGGGAGCCGCTGACCTCAGGAGGCGTCGCAAGCTGCAGAGTTTGTTATGTCATCTCTCGGGTGCCTTACTGCTCCTTACGTGAGCCCTCAGGCATGGGCTAAACATGGCTTAGTGCACCGCATCGCAATACCCATGGGGCACGAACTTAGTGGGGGTGCGCCAATCACGAGCTCGATTGAGGGCGCCTCGCAGACATCAAGGGAGTCGAAGCTCTGGGGTAACAGGGCTTTGGCGAGGTGTGTCTGTGGTTCAGGCTAGCCCAGCGCACGCACACACCTGCCAAGCCCCCGCGTGTGGCGCACGAGGGAGAACGTCGGACAACTGCCGTCCTCCCTGGCGCAAAACAAAGAAGCAAGCGAAGAAATAGAGAAAAGGGGGGCTCAACCAAGCAATCGAGAAATGCCAGAAGTCCAAATTTCACAAAAAGGCTGCAACCAGCTAGAGAAAGCAAATGAACAACCGCATTCGGCACCTAGTCTAGTCTTCTCAGCAGGGAGGAGCTAAGTGTTGCCACTAGGACATGGGAGGGAGCCCCCGAGGCCCGAGGGCGGCACTCCAGAGACTTTGGAGCATGTACAACCCCACTCATTATTAAGTGAGAGTGTCACGAGCGGAGACCTTCATAGGCACTGGGCCTTGCTTCATGGGTAGAACTTCCGGAGGTGCTGGATGTTCCAGGCGTTCTGGATGGGGATCACGTCCTGCATCTCTAGGCGCACAGCACCAGGCCTGGAGACGCGGGCGATCCTAAACGGGCCCTCCCACATGGGTGAGAGCTTATGCAGCCCTTCCCTGGAGAACACCCGCCTCAGGACGAGATCACCCACCTCGAGCATACTGGAGCGAGCGCTGTAGCAGTGGTACCGTCGCAGCGCCTGATGGTACCTTGCCGCTTGGAGTGAGGCTTGGCTGCGGTGTTCGTCCCCCAGCATGAGGTCCATCCCCCGTGTAGCGTCCTGACGTGCCTCGGCAAACTCCAAGACCCGCGCGGAGCGATGCTTGACCTTGTGAGGGAGAATAACTTCGGCTCTGTAGATGAGGAAGAACAGGGTCTCGCCTGTTGGCTTGGTGGAGGTGGTGCAGATGGACCACAGCATGGACTGGAGCTCATCATGCCAGCCCCTGCCACAAGCCTCGAGCTTCTTCTTGAAGGTTCTTGTCTTGAGGCCCCACAGGACCTCCGCGTTGGCGCGCTCAGCATGGTCGTTGCTCCTGGGGTGTGCCACCGAGGCGTAGCATATTTGCGTTCCAAGATAAGCACAATATGTTTTGAATAGATTGCTGGTGAATTGTGAGCCGTTGTCAGTGATTGTTGGATTTCGGGTTCCGGCAAAACCCTTGAGGTTCGAACTCTGGGGTGAGCATGAAGATCTCTCCCCCTAGCTCACGCTCTCACCATGATCTCAAAGCTCAGCGCGTCGAGCTCACAGAATAAAGGACACAGGGTTTATACTCGTTCGGGGCACCGTTGTGGTGTAATACCCTACTCCAGTGTGGTGTGGTGGATTGCCTCTTGGGCTGAGGATGAATAAGTACAAGGGAAGAACAGCCTCCTGAGGAGAGGTGTTCTTGGGCTCGATGAGCTTGTATGGTGGTCTTGGTGGAGTGGGTCTAGTTCTAGATGAGATGCCTGACTACGGTGGTGGCTAGCCCTATTTATAGAGGCCCTGGTCCTCTTCCCAAATGTAGGCGGGAAGGGATCCAACAACGGCCAAATTTGAAGGGAGACAACTAGTACAAGTTATCCTGACAAAAGGTGGTCTTCGCCTGCCAAAGGCTCTGGGAGTGACGCCGTCCTGGGCTCCATGGCGACCTCCATCCTACCATCCTGCTGGTCTAGGTCTTGTTGCACTGATATGGAAACCTTTGCCCGATGCCTCGGGACTCCTCGCCAGCGCTTGCCTCTTTAGCACCAAGGAGGATACGAGTACACTGCGCGCGCTGGCGCCCGCCTGGCCTTGGTCTTCATGGCTTGCATCACAAGGACCTCGCGAGGTGCCCCTCATCTTGATCTCTCCACCCCTCATGAGCCAGCCTGGTGAGGCCGCCCCCGAGGAGGTCTTGCGTCGTCCGCCTCGCGAGGCTTGGCCCCTCGCGAGGGTCTTGAGTGTTCGCCGATGAAGATGGGTCGTACAGGGCCGCTGGTGGAGCGACGCCGCCTGCCGCAGGCAGGAAAGTCTGGGGACCCCCATTCCCAGGACGCCGACAATAGCCCCCGGGCCCAAGGCGCACTCGGACTTGGCATCGAGGCGAAGCCAAGGGGCTAGTGCGGAGCGCCGCAGGCCCCAACAGCCTACGACCTCAGTTGACGCGTGTCGATTGATGGGACGTGGGCGTCTCCGCTTCCCCACGCTGCCTTGGCAACTGCCCAACTTGACGAATCCCTCTTGCATGCATAAAAAGGTCATTATTACCTTAGATTGTGGAGGCCGGCGGTTGGCCTCCTCCTGGCTATAAATAGGAAGGGGGGCAGAGCCCCCGTCACCCATCCCTTCCTTCGCTACTCCTGCTTCTTCTTCTTCCTCCTTGCTTTGCTGCCACACCACGTCACCTATGGCGCCAATTCGGAGGTTCTCCGCCACCGAGAAGGGGAAAACCCCCCGCGAAGAGCAGAGGCTGCTTCCCCCGAAGACGAGACTTGCCCGCTGCCGCGATGCCATTGTGAGGCTGGAGGTGACAAGGTCCTGGCACAAACGCCTCCCCCGGGCTATCCGTTGCCTTTGTATGCCCAGGTAGAGGGCTCCAGAAGAGGTAGCAGGGACCGACGCCCCCCCCCCCCCCCCGCACCATGACCGCGGTGGCCGTATAGTGGCGGCGCGCGCTGCCGCCCCGGGAACCCACGCCGAGGTCTCCTCGCGTGAACTCGTGGTGTGGGTGGTGATGCCACCGAGCACATGGATTCGGTTCCCGCTGTTCATCACCGAGGTAATGCTGCCGAGGGGGCCGCTGGAGCTATGGCTGCAGCACGCTGGGTGCGACACCCCGGCAACGGTTGCGGAGGTTGAGGTCATCTCCCCTGGCAAGGTCTTCATGACCCGCGGATGGGGTGAGGTCATCCGCGTCTGCTGCACGGAGGGTGCCCTCTCCATCCACTTCGAGTACGGCGGCGCCTCCATGATGTTCTTCAAGGTCTTCGACGAGGAAGGCCGCCGCTTGGAGTGCTGTCCTGAAGGGGGCCGCCAGGACGCTGCGGCGGCAGGTGCTCAACCTGCCCTTGGACCTGCTGAGAGCTCCTCCAGCAGCACCGGTGACTCATGGTGGTCCAGTGACTCTCCCGAGCTTGACGAGACTCCAGAGACAAGCGACGACAGCTACGTGCCTCCGAGCTCGCGCCGTGCCCGGAGCACTGCCGCGGCATCCGGCCGCCGCTGATTTGGATGAGGTTAGCGTCATCCTCCCGTGGCCCACTATTGATGATGGCGTCAGCGGCGTTTGGCGCATGTAGATAGGGCTCCTAGAACTTCCTTCTTTTGTTCCCTATGAGGAATCAAGATGGACCCCGTGGGGGCGTGTAAAGGGTCTGTAATGCCTTTTGTTGCTATCGTCCTTATTATGAAGATTTACGAATGCATGTCCTGCTTCGGCTCGGTCTCCCCTTTCCAACTTCACGGTAGCTTGGTGCTCTACGCCGACAGGTCGCGGCCCACAGGCAGGCTACAACCGTCGCTGGTATGCCAGGCCGCGATGCCGTGGTCAAGGCCAGGAGGTGAGCGGCCCGAGGTCCAGTTAGAGCTTCTGAGGTGCGATTCTCAAGAGGTCCCCTTTAGTGTGCAAGCAGCTACCTAAAGGTGGGAAAGGGAGGTGATGTCACCGCAGCAGGGCTGCAAGAGGTGGGAATCTTATGCCGTAGCGCTCGGCCGACCCGGGTGCGAAACTTATCTTGGCAGTCCAGAGTTGATTCCTTGTGCAGCGCCAGGCTTCCGCGTCGACGGCCATAATGTAGCCAGGTTAGGCCCGCGCAAGTCTCCCCCTCTTTCCCACACTCTTCTGGGTGCTCTACGTCCACGGGTCCCGGCCCTCGAGCGAGCTCAGCCGCCACCGGTATGCCAGGTCGCGATACCGTGGTCAAGGCCAGGGGTGAGGGTTGGAGAGCCAGTAAGAGCTCCTGAGTCGCGATGCTCAGGACCCCCCCTTTAACGCGCAAGCAAATCGCATGGGAAAAGAGGGAGCCCGCGGTACCGCCTGCTGTCTCCCTTGGGAGGTTCCTGCAGGTTAGCGCGAAGAGGAGTACAAATTTCAACCACGCTTGCCGGCCTGCCACTAGTCGTTACGCGAGAAGACGAAGGCACTGAGGGCCTAGTGAGGTGACGTACGCGGGCGTGCCGCGAGCCAGAGCTTGACCGCTCAGATTTGTTAGTGTTGCAGGGACGGGCCTGAGCACAAGCGTCGTGCCAGCATGAGTAGCCCCTGTTGCGGGATGATCGAGGGATCGATCGGCCATGCAGGCGGCCACGGCAAATGACAATAAAGCAAGGAATGACTATAAATAAATCATGCATGGGAACCGGCTAGCTTAGATAGATGCGAGAACGATACATGCCACTGGGACGGACCCGAGCGGCCTGGGGATGATGCAGCCCGAGGGGTGCCCCCGGTAAGGTAAGCTAAAAAGCGAAAGGATTCATGCCGTAGGGACATACCCATGCGACCTGGGAATAATGCATCCCGAGGGGCGCTCCCAGCTGAATAAACTTGGAAAATGTCACCTGGTTTTGTTGTCGAAGGAGCGTTGGGGTAGCTGAAGGCGCGCACTGAAGAAGTCGTTCCTCACGAGCCGCCAAGACCCTGAGCCTCGGGAGGCTCTGGGGGCTCAGGTGGCTCCTTGAGGACCATCTCCATCTCTGCCAGGACCGCGTGATGCCTGGCCTCCTGGGTTGCCAGGATGCTCCGTAGGTTGCGCTGGAAGGAGACTGCCATGCTCGACAAGCCAAACGGCATGCGAACATAGCTGTGAGGTGGACCCTCGCACTAGCCAGCGCGCGAAGGCCAGAAGCACTCATGAGATGCGGCCCTGTTGAGCCATGGGATGTCGATGCAGACGCGCAGCTCGCCACCCTCGCCCGGATGGGGATCTGCACTAGGTGGGCGGTGGGCGCCGTGCATAGCCCTTGCTTCTCGAAGCTCCTGGGTGGCCTTGATGATGAACTCCTGAGCGCCGGGCTCTCCTCGCCCGGTGCCCTCCTGAGGGAAACGTGCCGCGAAGCAGGCCTCCACGTGGTGCCTGAGCACCTCCCTCTTGATGTTGGCTAGGTCTGAGGCCCTCCAGAAGAGAGCCCCAAGCCTCGCCCGAGGAGGGCACCGGGCGTGCCTTCCTATGCGAGGGAGGGAGGTGCCCCAGGTGCGGGTGTTGATCCTGAGGCGCCGTCGCTAGAGACACCGCCCCCCTGAGGCCCTATGCGGAGTAGCTGCTTCTTCTTCTTGGGGATGGCCTCAGGAGGGTACTACGTGCCCTCGCTCTTAGGATCTTCGATTACTGCGGCTTGGAAGGCGCGCTCGAGGGAGAACACCGCATTTCTTTCTTCACATAGGACTGTGATGATTCCACTGCTTCCTGGCATCTTGAGGATGTTGTAGCCATGGTGGGTCACTGACATGAACTTGGCTAATGCTGGGTACCCGAGGATGGCATTGTACGACAGATGGATGTGGGCGACATCGAAGTCGACGAGCTCGGTGTGGTAATTGTTGCGTTATCCGAAGGTGACACGGAGACGAACTTGCCCTATCGGGGTGGTGGAGCCGTCGGTAACTCCTGAGAAGGGCTTAGTAGGTTGCAGCTGATCATAGGGTACTTGAAGGCTATCAAACGTCTCGACAGACAGGACACTGAGCCCCGCACCGCTATCGATGAGGTTCTTGGTGACTTGGACGTTGCTGATGACGGGTGAACAGAGCATCGGGAGGACGCCGGCGGTCGCCGCGCATTTGATCTGGTCCGCCAAGCTGAAGGTGATGTCGTACTTGGACCACCTGAGCGGGCGCATGGCCTCGAGCCTGGGGAGGGCTACATTCACCTCGCGAGAGAACTACTTGAAGATGCGCTGGGAAGCCAGGGCCTGAGCACCGCCCAAGATGCAAGCGATGGTGCGTGGCTCCTGGAAGCCCCCAGCCCCCTCGTCCTGATGGTGGTCGTCGTTCCTTCTTGGTGGTGGCGGCAGTGGAGGGAGGCTAGGATTGCCCTGAGGACGGTCCTCGCGAGGTTGGCCACGCCAGGCGCCCTCACGAGGCTGCTCCTGCCAGTGGTCCTCACGAGGTCAGTCGCGCCACTCCTGGCGGGGGCCGCGGTCATCCCAGCGTCCTCCACCTCGTCCTCCTCCTCGGCCGTAGCCCTAGTCACTGCGCTCGGGGCGTTGACCGAAGCGTCCATCTCAGATGGCCCTGAGCTCTTGACAATCGTTGGTGTTGTGGCTGTGTACGTTGTGGAAGGCGCAAAATGGACGGCTGCTCTTGGACGACTTGGGGTGGTCCCAGCCGTGCTTCATGGCCGGCTCCGCCGCCAGTACGTCAACTCCCTTGCGCTTCACGTCCTTGTGAAAGTGCAACTATCCCTGGGTGGTTTTGGAAATTCCTAACAACATATAGCTCATTGAGCTAACATTATTCCAAGATTAATATTTCAATAAAAGCTCAATGAATGGCATGGCATGGATGAGGAAAGTGGACCCCTCAAAATACTAAGGACAAAAAGATTGGCTCAAGCTCAAAGCTCAAGACTCTACATTTTGTATTTTAGTGATCCAAGATCACATTGAGTTTATAGGAAAAGCCAATACTATCAAGGAGGGATGATGTGTTGCTTGATGAGGTTCTTGCTTCATAGTGCTTCATGGATAGAAATCAAGAAGGAGCATCAAGTGTTGATGGTTTAACAAGACCACTGGTTTCAAGAAGGGCAAGGGCTAGAAGGGAAACTTCATGGATGGCAAACCAGTTGCCGCTCCAGTGAAGGAACCCGAGGTTGAACCCAAACCCGAGACTGAGTGCTTCTATTGTAAGGGGAACGGTCACTGGTAGCGGAATTACCCCAAATGCATCGTAGATAAGAAGGCTGGCAACTTCAACAAAGTATATACGTGTTATTAATGTGTACCTCGCTAGTACTCCTGGTAGAACCTGGGTATTGGATACCGGTTCAGTTGCTATTACTGGTGACTTGAAGCAAAAGCTACGGACTAAACGGAGACTGGCTAAGGGCGAGGTGACGATGTGTGTTTGAAGTGTTTCCAAAGTTGACGAGATCACCATCGCACACTCCATCTGCCTTCGGGATTAGTATTGAACCTAGATAAATGTTATCAGATGTCTACGCTGAGCATGAATATGATTAGATCATGTTCATTGCAATACGGTTAATCATTTAAGTTAGGGAATAATGGTTATTCTGATTACATGAATAATACCTTTCATGGTCATGCACCCTATGTGAATGGTTCATTGAATCTCGGTCGTGGTAATACACATGTTCACGCCAAAAAGATGTAGAGTTAATAATGATAGTACCACTTTCTCGTGGCACTGCCGCTTAAGTCATATTGGCGTAAGATGCATGAAGAAACTCCATGTCGATGGATGTTTGGAGTCACTTGATTTTGAATTGCTTGACACATGCGAGCCATGCCTCATGGGCAGGATGACTAAGACCCCGTTTTCAGGTACAATGAAACGGGCAAGTGACTTGTTGGAGATCATGCATGCTGATGCGTGTGATCCAATGAGAACTGAAGCGTGCGGTGGATATCGCTATTTTCTCATCTTCACTGACGATTTGAGTAGATATAGGTATACTTACTTAATGAAGCACAAGTCTGAAATGTTTGAAAAGTTCAAGCGATTTCAGAGTGAAGTTAAGAATCATCATAACAAAGAAGATCATGTTCCTACGATCTGATCAAAAGGGGAATTTCTGAGTTATGAGTTTGGCAAATCACTTAAGACATTGTGGAATTGTTTCACAGTTGAAGCCACCTGGAACACCACGGTTGTAATGGTGTGTCCGGAAGTCGTAATCGAACCCTA
Organism: Triticum aestivum; assembly: GCF_018294505.1. Lineage (NCBI taxonomy): Eukaryota > Viridiplantae > Streptophyta > Magnoliopsida > Poales > Poaceae > Triticum > Triticum aestivum. Next base: position 186,511,660 of record NC_057803.1, on the reverse strand, counting down.
TGAGATATGGTGCGATCTATGATGTCTCTTACCAATCTACCGTTTTCATTTTGAGGTTATGCGTTAGAGACAGTTGCATTCACTTTAGATAGGACACCATCTAAGTCCGTTGAGACGGCGTCGTATGAACATTGGTTTGGCAAGAAACAAATGTTGTCATTTCTTAATGTTTGGGGCTGCGATGCTTAAGGCTTCAGCCGGAGAAGCTCGAACCCAAACCGGACAAACACATCTTCATAGGATACCCAAAGGTGATAGTTGGGTATATCTTCTATCTCAGATCCGAGGGCAAATTGTTTGTCGCTAAGAACGGGTCCTTTCTCGAGAAGGAGTTTCTCTCGAAAGAATTGAGTGGGAGAAAGATAGAACTTGATGAGGTTGTCGAACCTTTATTTCAACCAGAGAGTGATGCAACATAGAAAGATGTTTTCTGTGGAGCCTATGTCTGTTGAATAGGAAGTTACTGATAGTGATCATGAAGCTTCGGATCAAGTTGCTATCGAACCTCGTAGGTCGACAAGGATATGTACTACTCCTAAGTGGTACGGTAATCCTGTCTTAGATATCGTGTTGTTAGACAACAATGAACCTACGATCTATGGAGAAGCGATGGTGGGACCGTATTCCAACAAATGGTTAGAAGCCATGAAATCCGAGATAGGATCCATATATCAGAACAAAGTATGGACTTTGGTGGACTTGCCCGATGATCGGCAAGCCATTGAGACAAATGGATCTTTAAGAAGAAGACGGACGTAGGCGGTAATATTACCATCTATGAAGCTCGACTTGTGGGAAAGAGTCTTTTCACAAGTTCAAGGAGTTGACTACGATGAGAATTTCTCACCCGTAGCGATGCTTAAGTCTGTCGGAATCATGATAGCATTAGCTGTATCTTTCGATTATGAAATCTTACAGATGGATGTCAGAACAAGTTTTCTTAGCAGTTTTCGTAAGAAAAGTTGTATGTGATACAATAAAAGGTTTTGTCGATCCTAAGGATGCTAAAAGGTATGCTGGCTCCAGCAATCGTTCTATGGACTAGAGCAAGCATCTCGGAATCGGAATATATGTTTTGATGGAGTGATCAAAGCTTTTAGGTTTATACAATGTTTGCTAGAAACTTGTATTTACAAGAAAGTGAGTGGGAGCACTACAACATTTCTGATAAGTATATGTGGATGACATATCGTTGATCCGAAATAATGTAGAATTTCTGGAAAGCATAAAGGGTTTGTTTGAAGAGTGATTTTCAAAGGAAGACCTGGATAAAGCTACTTACATATTGGGCATCAAGATCTATAGAGATAGATCAAGACGCCTGATGGTACTTTCAAAGAACGCACACCTTGACATGTTTTTGAAGGAGTTCAAAATAGATCAGTCAAGGAAGGGGTTCTTACCTGAGTTGTAAGGTGTGAAGTTGAGTAAGACTCAAAGATTAACCATGGCAGAAGAAAGAGGAAGGACGAAGGTCGTCCCCT